>NC_091341.1:29130349-29170349 GCF_038502225.1 Cherax quadricarinatus
AACAATGTATTTCTCTTAAATCTTCTGTACCATATTATGTAATAAATATTCATATTGGTAAAAAAAAATATATGGAAAAGATGGGGTGGTAGAAGTAGAATGTTCAAGCAAAGCTAGGAAGAAATCCATATATTCTTCCTTAAGCCTTTTATCCACTTCTCCGAGGCTGTGGGTCCCTTAATATTATATATTTAATGGGGAAGCGGCAACCTGTAAGATTATACAGCGCCTGTGGGGACGGGGATGGAAGGTATTCAGGCAATTTAGGAACTGGAGCACCGAATCACTAAAATTTCTAGATCAAAAGCGTCAAGAAACCTCCCTTTGAAGCTCGCAACTTGAATTTTGGCTCGTATCCAGAAGACGGAAACAATCCAACCGAGTGGTGCACTCGTAAACCATCAGGATCACTGTGTTGTTTACCTGATTGTAGGATTGTTGGTGTCTATTCTGACTCCTAAGCATGCTAGATGAGAGGCAGAGGTATATGTTGCATTTGTTTTTACTAACACTTAGGTCACACTACACATGCATGTACACTGCTGAAAAAAATTCCTTGACAGTCTCTCCTGGGCAGAAATTATATCAGGCACTAACAAAATTAATTGCTAGTACTTTGTGTATATATATAAAAGTAGATTTACAATTGCCGATATAAATTAATTACCACTTAATTACCTCTGGTCAATAGCAAAACAAAGTTTTCTGGGCAAGGATATCAGTTCCATCCCGAGACTGGAGGCTGCTCTACATGAGGCGTGGAATAATATACCTTCCCAAACCCTCAAGAATTTGTGAGTCTTCCTACACGGCTGAGGGACGTGATTAAGCATAAAAGACGCAGCACCAAGTATTAAAACCGCAGTAAGTGTGCAAATATATATATTATAATCGAACATGTTATGTGTTTGTATTTTGGTGGGTGTGTGGGGGAGGGGCGGCATAATGCCGTGACTAGCACTGTAAAAATAACTTCTTGAAGGGTTAACCGCTGGAGTAATTCCGCCAAAGACACTCATTTTGGGTCATACTTCCTGCCTATTCCAATCATCAAATAGACCGAAATCTAGTCTATTTCAGTAGTGTGGCTTGAGTGCTATAAACTGATAGTAAGAAACGGTAATTTATATCCAAAAAAACAACCAGTTAATTATTTTAAATTTACCCCATCAGCTAATTTTAAACAAAATTCAACAATTTCATTTTCCCAGGCAAAGCCGCAAAAAAAGTATAGGCCTACCAGTTACTAAAACATTGTTGGCTCTATTAACGTCTCCAGACTTTTGCTATGCTAGACTTGCTCTCCGTCGTCAATACATCGTCACTCAAATCAACATATTTTGCCTATTTCTCACCAACAAGACCCAGAGCATACTGGGCGACCCTGATAGTTGACATATTTCAGAGGAGGTAAAGGTGGGGAAGGTGATGACACTGTCGGTACCTGACCAGCGTACCTGTGTGCGGCCAGCAGTAGCAGCCTGGTTGATCAGGCCCTGATCCACCATGAGGCCTGGTCACAGACAGGGCCGCGGGGGCGTTGACCCCCTGGAGCTCTCTCCAGATATACTGTGACCCCCATTTTTGATCAATTCCACTAAAAAAAACTATTATGTTTCGAGACTGACCAATGCAATTAAATTACCAATTCAGCCGTCAGAACCAACGTAAAAACTGACAAAATATGCTAATCTAATCATATTTTTTCACTTATTTTAAGCAATTAATCAGCTAATGCCAGTGTTAAAACCAACTCTGATAGTACCCTGTCAATCAAGCAACCCTCGCAACCCAATTCTCTGTATCCACTAATCAGGAACCTACTGACCTCCATGAGTAGGTTCCTGATTAGTAAATATTCAGTTATAACAGGGAACCTGCATATATTTTTGCTGCTTGCCTGTACATATTACGTAATTTTCATTTCTGTAGAAAAGCATTTTTATAGGTATTGTAAAAGAAAAAAATTGTGAAAACGTGAAAAACAAATGTCAAATTTTAAAATTAATTCCTCTAAAACTTTAATATCATTATAATTGTTCAAGGAGATCTATGTGCAACAAGCATTCAATTATGTATAAAATTAATTAGTAATTCAGCTGATTGTGGTGATAAACGAGACAATCAATGATGACAACTGACAAGCCGAGTAATTTACATAAATTAAACGAAAAACATTGATGAGCATGTTTTTAAGGAACGATTTTTTTTTTATTTTTTCACATAAAGAGGATGCAACGTTACGTTATTACAGTCCTTGATAAAGTTCAATAACATTAAATAATATGTGTAAATATTGGGCCGGCCTTCAGTGCCAGGGCTTATATCCAGTCGTAGTCTGTGTGTGTGTGTGTGTGTGTGTGTGTGTGTGTGTGTACTCACCTAATTCATCTAATTGTGGTTGCAGGGGTCGAGACTCAGCTCCTGCCCCGCCTCTTCACTGACCGCTACTGGGTCCTCCCCCTCCCTGCTCCAGGAGCTTTATCATACCTCGTCTTAAAACTATGTATAGTTCCTGCCTCCACTACATCGCTTGCCAGACTGTTCCACTTCCAAACAACTCTGTGGCTGAAGAAATACTTCCTAACATCCCTTTGACTCATCTGAGTCTTCAGCTTCCAATTGTGACCCCTTGTTTGTGTGTCCCATCTTTGGAACATCCTGTCTCTGTCCACCTTGTTTATTCCACGCAGTATTTTGTATGTCGTTATCATGTCTCCCCTAACCCTCCTGTCCTCCAGTGTCGTCAGACCGATTTCCCTTAACCTTTCTTCAGAGGACATTCCCTTTAGCTCTGGAACCAGCCTTGTTGCAAACCTTTGCACTTCCTCTAATTTATTGACGTGTTTGACCAGGTGTGGGTTCCATACTGGTGCTGCGTACTCCAGTATGGGCCTGACGTACACAGTGTATAAAGTCTTGAACGATTCCTTACTGAGGTACCGGAACGCTATTCTCAGGTTTGCCAGGCGCCCATATGCCGCAGCAGTTATCCGGTTAATGTGTGCTTCTGGCAATTTACTCGGTGGAAACATAAACACATGTGCAGTTTAATGTGATCCTTTATTGACAATGTTTCGCCCACACAATGGGCTTTTTCAAGTCACACACAGATCTACCTGGGGTGGAAGGTACGGGAATATTTATAGTCAGGTTCAGAATGTTGAGGTCAGGTGGAGAATGCCTCATCTGACGATCTACCGGGTGGGGTTATAGTCTTGGGTAGCTTGGCAGGGGTATTGGACAAGTTGTGAGTAGACCTTCTGCAGCGTTCTATGTTCTTATGTGGGATACCTACTACACAAGCCATCGATCTCCTGCGCAGAAAAATTGACGATTCACTTGATCTTCCTATTCCAGCCAGCGATTTCATCGACCTCGTTGAACTATGTGTCGGCTTTACGTGTTTCTCTTTCGAAATCACCTATTTCAACAGACTTTTGGTCTACCCATGGGCTCGCCACTCAGTGCCGTCCTGGCGAACTAATACATGGAACATCTGGAAGCCGAGCGTTTCTCCACCATTATTCCTTCGACTGTCACCTGGCTCCGTTATGTTGACGACATTCTCCTCATAACTCCCAGGCGCTTCAACGTTCAAGACAAGCTCAACCAGGTCGAGCCCTCAATCCAGTTCACACTTGAAGAAGAAGTCGACAACACTCTTCCTTTCCTTGATGTTCTCCTCTGCAAAACTGACCATGAACTTCGTTTTCAAGTCTATCGAAAACCAGCCAACCAAAACGATCTTCTCCACTTCTACTCTCACCACGACACCAAAACTAAACGTGGTGTAATTATAGGCTTCTTCCTGCGCGCACTCAGAATCTGCAGCAATGAGTTCCTTGAGGAAGAATGCACTATAATTGAACAAGTATTTTCTAAACTCCACTATCCTCGTCACTTCATCAGAGACTGCAGACGACGGGCATTAAACATCTTCAACACACCCAGAGAAGACACTGCCGAGAAGAGATACATAGTCCTCCCCACCAACTCCATTGCCAAACATGTTTCCAACATCTTTTCCAATACATCATTCCAAGTATCTACCTCCTCAACCACGACCATCAAGGACATCACCAGTAGTAGACAGGACAAGCTTCCATCCTCTGCAGGGGTATACATAATCCCTTGTAATAACTGCAACAAATTATATGTGGGCGAAACATCAAGAGACCTCCAAACACGTATTTCAGAACACCAATACGCAAGCAGGACTGACGATACAAGGAATGCCTGTGTACAACATCGCAATTCACACAACCATTTAATTAACTACAGAAACTCAAGACTTATCGTCACAGAAGACAACACTCAATACCGAAGAATCCTGGAATCATCGCTTATCTCTATAACCAACAATTTCAACCAGAACAACGGCTTCTATAACTTAGCTGAACCACTCGCCAAGAAACTTCTTCATCGTTATCCCACATAAGAACATAGAACACCTCAGAAGGTCTACTCACAACTTGTCCAATACCCCTGCCAAGCTACCCAAGACTCTATTACCCCACCCGGTAGATCATCAGATGCGGCATTCTCCACCTGACCTCAACATTCTGAACCTGACTATAAATACTCCCGTACCTTCCACCCCTAACAACCTGTCGGTATTTTATACCATTTTAATGTTCAGATCTGTGTGTGACTTGAAAAAGCCCACTGTGTGAGCGAAACGTTGTCAATAAAGGATCACATTAAACTGCATATGTGTTTGTTTCCATTGTGTCGGTATTTTATACCATTTATTTTCAATGTACTCGGTATTATACTCACTCCTAGATCTTTCTCTTTGAAGTTTGAAGTCTTTGGCCACCTAGCCTCTACTCTGACTGTGGTCTTCTTTACCCTTCTCCGATCTTTATGACTTTGCATTTGGCGGGGTTAAATTCCAGGAGCCAGTTGCTGGACCAGGCATCCAGCCTGTCCAGGTCTCTTTGTAGACCTGTCTGGTCCGCATCTGATTTAATTATCCTCATTAACCTCACATCATTTGCAAACAGGGACACTTCTGAGCCTATCCCTTCCGTCATGTCGTTCACATATACCAACAAAAGCACGGGTCCCAGGACTGGCCCCTGTGGGACCCCGCTCGTCACAGGCGCCCACTGTGATACCTCATCACAGACCATGACTCGCTGTTGCCTCCCTGTTAGATATTCTCTGATCAATTGCAATGTCCTTCCTGTTATATGTGCCTGATCCTCTAGCTTCTGTACTAATCTCTTGAGGAACTGTGTCGAAGGCCTTCTTGCAGTCCAAGAAAATGCAATCAACCCACCTCTATCTCTCATTTCTTTCTTCAGTTACCTTGTCATAAAACTCTAGTAGGTTTGTGATACAGGTTTGCCTTACACGAATCCGTGCTGGCTGTCGTTCATAATCTTGTTCCTTTCCAGGTGCTCCACCACTCTCCTCCTGATAATCTTCTCCATGACTTTGCATACTATACACGTCAGTGACACTGGTCTATAGTTTAGTGCTTCATTTCTGTCTCCTTTCTTAAAGATGGGGACTACATTTGCCTTCTTCCATACTTCAGAAAGTTGCCCAGTTTCGAGGGAAGTGTTGAAGATTTTGGTTAGTGGCCTACAGTGTCTCTGCTCCCTCTCTAAGGACCCTCGGAGAGATGTCCGGTCCCACCGCCTCTGAGGTATCAAGGTCACTCAGGAGCTTCTTCATCTCCTCAGCTGTGCGTAATTCATCCAACACTTGTTGGTATATCCCTTGTTGGTGTACCCCACTGTTTTGTCTTCCCAGTGTCCCTTCAGCCTACACTGTAAATACTTCCTGAAATCTCATGTTGAGCTCCTCACATACTTCTTGGTAATTTCTTGTGAGCTCCCCCACCTTCTTTCCTCAGTCTGATTACCTGGTCCTTGACTGTTGTCTTCCTTCTGATGTGGCTGTAAAGCAGTTTAGGGTCAGACTTGACTTTCGATGCTATGTCGTTTTCATGATGCCGCTGCGCCTCCCTTCTCATCTGTGCATACACGTTTCTAGCTCAACTAATCTCTTTATTTTCCTGAGTCCTTTCCCTTCTGTACCTTTTCCATTCTCTAGAGCACTTAGTTTTTGCCTCCGTGCACCTTCGGGTAAACCAAGGGCTCGTTCTGTCCTTCCTATCATTTGTTACCCTTGGGAACAAACCTTTCCTCTGCCTCCTTGCATTTTGTTGTTACAAAGTCAATCATTTCGTTTACTGATTTTCCTACCAACTCCTGTTCCCACTGAACCTCCTGCAGGAAGGTCCTCATTCCTGTGTAGTCTCTCCTTTTATAGTTTGGCTTTTATCTTTCTACTCCTGTTATCCTCTCCACTTTTAGCTCCACGATGTATTCAAAGCTCAGAACCCCGTGGTCACTAGCTCCAAGAGGCCTTTCATATGTGATGTGCTCAATGTCTGAGCAACTCAAGGTGAACACAAGGTCCAATCTTGCTGGTTTGTGTTTGTGTGTTTGTGTGTGTGTGTGTGTGTGTGTGTGTGTGTGTGGTGGGGGGGGGGGGGGTATATGTAAATGTTTATAAAATCTAAGTTTATTTAGCAAAACTGGATACATCTGCAATGTTCTTCTACTATATTCTGTATGATAGTTATGTGGCGCCGAATAGGTAAAATTATTCAATTAGCAAAAACTCCTCTAAAATTAAGTCCTTTCTAAAATTTTCTCTTCTACGTTTAATGATATATTTCTTTTCATTTGTGTAAATGTAAAAATTAATAATTTTATACCAACAGAATCTTAGAAAACTTAAGTAACTTTATTATAACAAGCGCAATTTAATATAGCCCGGTGGCTTAAAGCTCACGCTTAACAATGTGAGGGGTCTGGGTTCGATTCCCAGCCAGGGTAGAAACATTAGGCATGTTTCTTTACACCTGTTGTCTCTGTTCACCATCAGTAAAATGGGTACCTGGGTGTTAGTGGACTGGTGTGGGTCGCATCCTGGAACAAAACTGACCTAATTTGCAGGAAATGCTCAGCATAACAAGGTACTTTCTTGATAAACATCAAAATGGTATACAATACCGACAGGTTGTTAGGTAAGACACATATGCAACAGTTAGAGAACTTTATTCCGAAACGTTTCGCCTACACAGTAGGCTTCTTCAGTCGAATACAGAAAGTAGGCAGGAACAGTAGAGAAGTGAAGACGATGTAATCAGTCCATCACCCTTAAAGTCGTAGAATTTGAGGTTGTCAGTCCCTCGGCCTGGAGAAGTTCAGTTCCATAGTCAGGAACTATGGAACTGAACTTCTCCAGGCCGAGGGACTGACAACCTCAAATTCTACGACTTTAAGGGTGATGGACTGATTACATCGTCTTCACTTCTCTACTGTTCCTGCCTACTTTCTGTATTCGACTGAAGAAGCCTACTGTGTAGGCGAAACGTTTCGGAATAAAGTTGTCTAACTGTTGCATATGTGTCTTACCTAACAAGGTACTTTCTATACAGTAGTATGTCACTGATGTCAGCTATGGTCTATATACCTTGTATATGTTCTTGTAGAAAATAGAGATACTGTAGTAGTATTATTAACAATTTAGTAATAAACATAACGAAATATTTTTTCGTTAGTTCAGAATGATTTTTGCGAAATTATTGCATACACAAATTTTCGGTTACCTTATTCGGCAAGAAGAGCATTGCTATTTAAGCCAAAATCGCAAGTTTTACCTATTTGCCACGGCAGTTACACGGTGAGAATTAAAGGTAATTGTGTTTTCCAGTCATTTTACATCACGCTCAATACGATTAATTCAGTACTGAAATCTACCATTAGGGTCATATCAGTGTGTGTGTGTGTGTGTGTGTGTGTGTGTGTTACTCAGTTGTGGTTGCAGAGGTTGAGTCATAGCTCCTGGCCCTGTCTTTTCACTGGCCGCTACCGGGTCACTCTCCTTGCACCGTGAGCTTTATCATACCTCTGCTTAAAGCTGTGGATGGATCATGCCTCCACTACATCGCTTCCCAAACTATTCCACTTCCTGACTACTCTGTGACTGAAGAAATACTTCCTAACGTCCCTGTGATTCATGTGTGTCTTCAACTTCTAACTGTGTCCCTTTGTTGCTGTGTCCCATCTCTGGAGCATTCTATCTCTGTCTACCTCGTCAGTTCCTCTTAGTATTTTATGTCGTTGTCATGTCCCCCTATCTCTCCTGTCCTTCAGTGCCATCAGGTTGATTTCCCTTAACCTCTCCTCGTATGACATACCCCTTAGCTCTGGGACTAGTCTTGTTGCAAACCTTTGCACGTTCTCTAGTTTCTTTACGTGTTTGGCTAGATGTGGGTTCCAAACTACTGCCGCATACTCCAATATGGGCCTAACGTACACGGTGTACAGGGTCCTGAATGATTCCTTATTAAGATGGCGGAATGTTGTTCTTAGGTTTGCCAGGCGCCCGTATGCTGCAGTAGTTATTTGGTTGATGTGCTCCTCAGGAGATGTGCCTGGTGTTATACTCACCCCAAGATCTTTTTCCTTGAGTGAGGTTAGTAATCTCTGGCCCCTTAGTCTGTACTCCGTCTGCGGTCTTTGCCCATCCCCATTCTTCATGACTTTGCACTTGGTGGGGTTGAACTCCAGGAGCCAATTGCTGGACCAGGCCTGCAGCCTCTCCAGATCCCTTTGTAGTTCTGCCTGGTCCTCGTCCGATTGAATTCTTCTCATCATCTTCATATCATCTGCAACAGGGACACTTCGGAGTCTATTCCTTCCGTCATGTCGTTCACAAATACCAGAAACAGCACCGGTCCTAGGACTGACCCCTGGGAAACTCCACTCCTTACAAGCGCCCACTCTGACACCTCGCCTCGTACCATGACTCGTTGCAGTCTTCCTGACAGGTATTCCCTGATCCATTGTAGTGCCTTCCTTGTTACCTCTGCCTGATCCTCCAGTTTTTGCACTAATCTCTTGTGTGGAACTGTGTCAAACGCCTTCTTACAGTCCAAGAAAATACAGTCTACCCACTCCTCTCTCTCTTGTCTTATTGCTGTCACTCTGTCATAGAACTCCAATAGGTTTGTGACACAGGATTTCTCGCCCCTGAAACCGTGTTGGCTGTTGTTAAGCTCTTTCCATTCTAGGTGTTCCACCACTCTTCTCCTGATAATCTCCATGACTTTGTATACTCAACATGTCAGTGACACTAGCCTCTAGTTTAGTGCTTCATGTCTGTCTCCCTTTTTTAAAAAAATTGGGACTACATTTGCTGTCTTCCATACCTCAGGCAATCTCCCTGTTTCGATAGATGTGTTGAATATTGTTGTTAGGGGTTCACATAGCGCCTCTGCTCCGTCTCTCAGGATCCGTGTAGAGATGTTATCTGGCCCCATCGCCTTTGAGGTATCTAACTCACTCAGAAGCCTCTTCACTTCTTCCTCGGTTGTGTGTACTGTGTCCAGCACTTGGTGGTGTACCCCACCTCTCCGTCTTTCTGGAGCCCCTTCTGTCTCCTCTGTGAACACTTCTTTGAATCTCATGTTGAGTTCCTCACATACGTCTCAGTCGTTTCTTGTGTTCTTTCCGCCTTCCTTCCTTCCTTCCTTAGCCTGATTACCTGGTCCTTGACTGTTGTTCAGCCACATCAGGAGGAAAACAACAGATTTGAGTCAGATTTGACTTTCGCTGCTATATCATTTTCATATTGTCGTTGCGCCTCCCTTCTTACCTGTGCATAGCTATTTCTGGCTCTACGACTGCTCTCCATATTCTCCTGGGTCTTTTGCCCTTTATACTTCTTCCATTCCCTTGCACACATGGTTTTGGCATTCCTGCACCTTTGCGTGAACCATGTGCTCATCCTGGCTTTTCCTTATTCCTGTTACCCTTGGGTGCAATTCTCTCCTCAGCTTCCTAGTATACTGTTGTCACGTATTCCATCATCTCGTTTACTGACTTCACTGCCAGTTCTCTGTCCCACTGAACTCCATTCAGGAAGTTCTTCATTCCGCGTAGTCCCCTTTCTTGTAGTTTGGCTTCATTCGTCCAGCTCTTCCTGCTTCCCCCTCCACTTGTAACTCGATTGTGTATTCGAATCTTAAAACCAAATGATCGCTGGCCCCAAGGGATCTTTCGTATGTGATGTCCTCAATATCTGCACTACTGAAGGTGAATACTAGGTCCAGTCTCGCTGTTTCATCCTCTCCTCTCTCTCTCTGGTAGTGTCCATTACGTGTTAGTACATGAAGTCTTCAAGTACCACCTCCATCATCTTAGCCCTCCACGTTTCTTGGCCAAGTTCTCCCAATCTATTTCCTTGTGGTTGAAGTCACCCGCGATCAGTAGCTTTGTATTGCTCGCCAGAGCCCTTCTTGGTACTTCAGCCAGTGTTTCAAACATCGCTTTATTACTCTCATCAAACTCTTGCCTTGGCCTCCTTCTGTTGTGTGTGTGTGTGTGTGTGTGTGTGTGTGTGTGTGTGTGTGTGTGTGTGTGAGAGAGAGAGAGAGAGAGAGAGAGAAAGAGAAAGAGAGAGAGAGAGAGAGAGAGAGAGAGAGGGAGGGGGCTGGCTGGCCTGGCCTGGGCTGGCTGCCTGGCAGGCAGGCAGGTATAGGTGTTGTCCAGAAGTGGTAACTCGACACTGGTTAACCCCCCCCCCCCCACAGCACAACTGAAGCCAGGGTTGCACACACGCTCTGAAGCCAGGGTTGCACACACGCTCTGAAGCCAGGGTTGCACACACGCTCTGAAGCCAGGGTTACGCACACGCTCTGAAGCCAGGGTTACGCACACGCTCTGAAGCCAGGGTTACACACATGCTCTGAAGCCAGGGTTACACACATGGCCTGAAGCCAGGAGTACACACATGCCCTGAAGCCAGGAGTACACACATGCCCTGAAGCCAGGGGTACACACATGCCCTGAAGCCAGGAGTACACACATGCCCTGAAGCCAGGAGTACACACATGCCCTGAAGCCAGGAGTACACACATGCCCTGAAGCCAGGAGTACACACATGCCCTGAAGCCAGGAGTGCACACATGCCCTGAAACCAGGGTTACACACATGCTCTGAAGCCAGGGTTACACTCATGCCCTGAAGCCAGGGGTACACACATGCCCTGAGGCCAGGAGTAAACACATCCTCTGAAGCCAGGGTTACACATGCCCTGAAGTCATGGGAACACACATACCCTGAAGCCAGGGTTACACACATGCCCTGAAGCCAGGGTTACACACACGCCCTGAAGCCAGGGTTACACACACGCCCTGAAGCCAGGGGTACACGCATGCCCTGAAGCCAGGGGTACACACACGCCCTGAAGCCAGGGGTACACACACGCCCTGAAGCCAGGGGTACACATATGCTCTACGTTTGTCACTATATATGCTGAGCACTGAAAGTTTACGTTAATACAGTACTTAATTATTTCAGGGATGAAGATATTTTTAATACCTCATAAGATTACATAAGATTACATAAGGCCTATTCATATTCATCAGTTTTTACTCAGATAATTGTCTAACCATTTTTTAAAGCTAATCCAAGTAACGTATTTTAGAAGAAGGTTAATGTAGATTATTCTGTACTAGTATAATTACATGGTTAACTACTTGTTATGCTGGAGATATGTCATAACCCGCAATGAAAGTTAAAACTCGTCTATCGTGGTATACAGTAGTCAAACACAGCTTCAGAAATGGGTTGGACAAGTGCAGTTTTGACGAGGTTGGTCAGTGTGTCATGGACCAAAGTGCCTCACTGTGTTCCTCTGTCTTTATATATATATATATATATATATATATATATATATATATATATATATATATATATATATATATATATATATATATATATATATATATATATATCGCTGTAATCAAAGATTTTTCACTATCAGTATCTACAGTCTGTCCGTCAGTGTGATTTCACACGCAGAATTAGTGAGCATCTAAATCGTTGATGGGGAGAGAGAGAGAGAGAGAGAGAGAGAGAGAGAGAGGGAGTGCACTGGTAATTGCAGGCTTTACGCAATGTCTCATCAGTGATTACCTTCTTGGTAGATCTCTAATGGTAATTCTCAATGGAACAAAACCAGCAAGACATCCTATTCGGACAAGTGTTCCACAAGGAAGTGTGCTGGGACCATTGTTATGGAATGTCTCCTTCAGTAACTTTCTTTATCTCATCTCAGAATCCCATGCATATGCAGACGGTTGTATTCTGACATTTGTTTATCCAAGAGAAGAAATGCCAGCTGCTCTAAGCTACATCGATCACCAGCTAAGAGCTATATCAGCTTTGGGAAACCGATGGCAGGTAACATTTCCATCTGAGAAAACCCAAATGATGGGGGTCTCTACCCACCATGATGGTAATGCCGGAGCAGTAGTAAATAAGAATGGGTGAGTGTTGGTACCTGGGGAAGAAGTTAATATCCTTGGGGTGAAATTTGACTCCAAACTGACCATGAAGAACCACGTTGCAAATCTTGCAAACAAGGCAGCCAGGAAGCTTACAGCACTTCGACATATCTCGCATCTGTTTGACAGTAGGGGTTGCAAGATTATATGTGAGGCACAAGTACGATCTCACATTGAGTATTATCCACCTTCTTGGTTTGCCTGCCCCCCCCACCCCCTATGGTTTGCGACTGCTTGACAGAGAAGAGAACAGAGCAAGACGTCTCTTCTCTCGCCTGGACCCATCCTGGATGGATCTGTCATCTCAGCAGAGCCTTCAACACAGGAGGAATGTGGGTGGCCTTATTGTTATGTACAAGGTCAACAGAATCAAAGTACCACAGTTTGCTCCACTTCGAGGACAGCGTGAAGCAAGCTTCTATACCACAAGACGGGCAGAAAGCAGCAACTTCACTTTGGCTGCACCCTTCTCCAGAACATCCAGCATTATGATGTCAGCGAGACTGTCAGTTGATCAAATGAAAATGCTGGCCCCCAGATGGCTCCAACTTCATTCTGTTCCCTACTTGTATGTCTCATAACAACAAAAATGCTTTCAAATGAACTGATGTAGGCAACAGCTCTTAGCTTGTCAATAAAGTTAGGGATCCTTACCCTAACCTTGTCAAACCCTGTGAGAGAGAGAGAGAGAGAGAGAGAGAGAGAGAGAGAGAGGCAAGTAGGGATGATCGGAGGGAGGGAGGGAGGAAGGTAGGTAGGTAAATAGGAAGGTTAAACATTGATTTCTCAATTTCTGAGATGATAATGTCATTACTCTTTACTCTGCCTGCTGAGTTAGTTACTGGTTGTTAAGGTGTGTGTGTGTGTGTGTGTGTGTGTGTGTGTGTGTGTGTGTGTGTGTGTGTGTGTGTGTGTGTGTGTGGGTGTGTGTGTGTGTGTGTGTGTGTGTGTGTGTGTGTGTGTGTGTGTGTGTTTGTGTGTGTGTGTGTGTGTGTGTGTGTGTGTGTGTGTGTGTGTGTGTGTGTGTGTGTGTGTGTGTGTGTGTGTATGTATGTATGTATGTATGAATATATATATATATATATATATATATATATATATATATATATATATATATATATATATATATATATATATATAATATATATATATATATGTATGTCGTGCCGAATAGGCAGAACTTGCGATCTTGGCTTAAATAGCAACGCTCATCTTGCCATATAGAACAAGTGAAAATTTGTGTATGCAATAATTTCGCCAAAATCATTCTGAACCTGACGAAAAAAATATATTTGATTGTGTTTTTTTAGTAATAAATTATTGTAAATATATTTGAAATGTATTTAGTAGGGTTATGCTAAAATAAATTGTTCTTCTTATAATAAGGTTAGGAAAGTTTTCTAAGATTCTTTTGGTCCAAAATTAAAAATTTTTACATTAACATTAATGAAAAAAATATATCTTTAAACGTATAAGAGAAAATTTCAGAAAGGACTTAATTTTAAATGAGTTCTTGCTAATTCACCAGTTTTACATATTCGGCACGACATATATATATATATATATATATATATATATATATATATATATATATATATATATATATATATATATATATATATATAGGTAGTAGGTTGGTAGACAGCAACCACCCAGGGAAGTACTACCGTCCTGCCAGATGACTGTGAAACAAAAACCTGTAACTGTTTTGCATGATGGTAGGATTGCTGGTTTCTTTTTCTGTCTCATAAACACGCTAGATAACAGGGATATCTTGCTACTCCTACTTACACTTTGGTCACACTTCACAGACACGCACATGCATATATATATATATACATACATCTAGGTTTTTCTCCTTTTTCTAAATAGCTCTTGTTCTTTTTTATTTCTTCTATTGTCCATGGGGAAGTGGAAAAGAATCTTTCCTCCGTAAGCCATGCGTGTCGTATGAGGCGACTAAAATGCCGGGAGCAATGGGCTAGTAACCCCTTCTCCTGTATACATTTACTAAAAAAGAGAAGAAGAAAAACTTTATAAAACTGGGATGCTTAAATGTGCGTGGATGTAGTGCGGATGACAAGAAACAGATGATTGCTGATGTTATGAATGAAAAGAAGTTGGATGTCCTGGCTCTAAGCGAAACAAAGCTGAAGGGGGTAGGAGAGTTTCAGTGGGGGGAAATAAATGGGATTAAATCTGGAGTATCTGAGAGAGTTAGAGCAAAGGAAGGGGTAGCAGTAATGTTAAATGATCAGTTATGGAAGGAGAAAAGAGAATATGAATGTGTAAATTCAAGAATTATGTGGATTAAAGTAAAGGTTGGATGCGAGAAGTGGGTCATAATAAGCGTGTATGCACCTGGAGAAGAGAGGAATGCAGAGGAGAGAGAGAGATTTTGGGAGATGTTAAGTGAATGTATAGGAGCCTTTGAACCAAGTGAGAGAGTAATTGTGGTAGGGGACCTGAATGCTAAAGTAGGAGAAACTTTTAGAGAGGGTGTGGTAGGTAAGTTTGGGGTGCCAGGTGTAAATGATAATGGGAGCCCTTTGATTGAACTTTGTATAGAAAGGGGTTTAGTTATAGGTAATACATATTTTAAGAAAAAGAGGATAAATAAGTATACACGATATGATGTAGGGCGAAATGACAGTAGTTTGTTGGATTATGTATTGGTAGATAAAAGACTGTTGAGTAGACTTCAGGATGTACATGTTTATAGAGGGGCCACAGATATATCAGATCACTTTCTAGTTGTAGCTACACTGAGAGTAAAAGGTAGATGGGATACAAGGAGAATAGAAGCATCAGGGAAGAGAGAGGTGAAGGTTTATAAACTAAAAGAGGAGGCAGTTAGGGTAAGATATAAACAGCTATTGGAGGATAGATGGGCTAATGAGAGCATAGGCAATGGGGTCGAAGAGGTATGGGGTAGGTTTAAAAATGTAGTGTTAGAGTGTTCAGCAGAAGTTTGTGGTTACAGGAAAGTGGGTGCAGGAGGGAAGAGGAGCGATTGGTGGAATGATGATGTAAAGAGAGTAGTAAGGGAGAAAAAGTTAGCATATGAGAAGTTTTTACAAAGTAGAAGTGATGCAAGGAGGGAAGAGTATATGGAGAAAAAGAGAGAGGTTAAGAGAGTGGTGAAGCAATGTAAAAAGAGAGCAAATGAAAGAGTGGGTGAGATGTTATCAACAAATTTTGTTGAAAATAAGAAAAAGTTTTGGAGTGAGATTAACAAGTTAAGAAAGCCTAGAGAACAAATGGATTTGTCAGTTAAAAATAGGAGAGGAGAGTTATTAAATGGAGGGTTAGAAGTATTGGGAAGATGGAGGGAATATTTTGAGGAACTGTTAAATGTTGATGAAGATAGGGAAGCTGTGATTTCGTGTATAGGGCAAGGAGGAATAACATCTTGTAGGAGTGAGGAAGAGCCAGTTGTGAGTGTGGGGGAAGTTCGTGAGGCAGTAGGTAAAATGAAAGGGGGTAAGGCAGCCGGGATTGATGGGATAAAGATAGAAATGTTAAAAGCAGGTGAGGAGATAGTTTTGGAGTGGTTGGTGCAATTATTTAATAAATGTATGGAAGAGGGTAAGGTACCTAGGGATTGGCAGAGAGCATGCATAGTTCCTTTGTATAAAGGCAAAGGGGATAAAAGAGAGTGCAAAAATTATAGGGGGATAAGTCTGTTGAGTGTACCTGGTAAAGTGTATGGTAGAGTTATAATTGAAAGAATTAAGAGTAAGACGGAGAATAGGATAGCAGATGAACAAGGAGGCTTTAGGAAAGGTAGGGGGTGTGTGGACCAGGTGTTTACAGTGAAACATATAAGTGAACAGTATTTAGATAAGGCTAAAGAGGTCTTTGTGGCATTTATGGATTTGGAAAAGGCGTATGACAGGGTGGATAGGGGGGCAATGTGGCAGATGTTGCAAGTGTATGGTGTAGGAGGTAGGTTACTGAAAGCAGTGAAGAGTTTTTACGAGGATAGTGAGGCTCAAGTTAGAGTATGTAGGAAAGAGGGAAATTTTTTCCCAGTAAAAGTAGGCCTTAGACAAGGATGTGTGATGTCACCGTGGTTGTTTAATATATTTATAGATGGGGTTGTAAGAGAAGTAAATGCGAGGGTCTTGGCAAGAGGCGTGGAGTTAAAAGATAAAGAATCACACACAAAGTGGGAGTTGTCACAGCTGCTCTTTGCTGATGACACTGTGCTCTTGGGAGATTCTGAAGAGAAGCTGCAGAGATTGGTGGATGAATTTGGTAGGGTGTGCAAAAGAAGAAAATTAAAGGTGAATACAGGAAAGAGTAAGGTTATGAGGATAACAAAAAGATTAGGTGATGAAAGATTGAATATCAGATTGGAGGGAGAGAGTATGGAGGAGGTGAACGTATTCAGATATTTGGGAGTGGACGTGTCGGCGGATGGGTCTATGAAAGATGAGGTGAATCATAGAATTGATGAGGGAAAAAGAGTGAGTGGTGCACTTAGGAGTCTGTGGAGACAAAGAACTTTGTCCTTGGAGGCAAAGAGGGGAATGTATGAGAGTATAGTTTTACCAACGCTCTTATATGGGTGTGAAGCGTGGGTGATGAATGTTGCAGCGAGGAGAAGGCTGGAGGCAGTGGAGATGTCATGTCTGAGGGCAATGTGTGGTGTGAATATAATGCAGAGAATTCGTAGTTTGGAAGTTAGGAGGAGGTGCGGGATTACCAAAACTGTTGTCCAGAGGGCTGAGGAAGGGTTGTTGAGGTGGTTCGGACATGTAGAGAGAATGGAGCGAAACAGAATGACTTCAAGAGTGTATCAGTCTGTAGTGGAAGGAAGGCGGGGTAGGGGTCGGCCTAGGAAGGGTTGGAGGGAGGGGGTAAAGGAGGTTTTGTGTGCGAGGGGCTTGGACTTCCAGCAGGCATGCGTGAGCGTGTTTGATAGGAGTGAATGGAGACAAATGGTTTTTAATACTTGACGTGCTGTTGGAGTGTGAGCAAAGTAACATTTATGAAAGGATTCAGGGAAACCGGCAGGCCGGACTTGAGTCCTCCTTCAGAGTGCCTGCACTCTGAAGGAGGGGTGTTAATGTTGCAGTTTAAAAACTGTAGTGTAAAGCACCCTTCTGGCAAGACAGTGATGGAGTGAATGATGGTGAAAGTTTTTCTTTTTCGGGCCACCCTGCCTTGGTGGGAATCGGCCAGTGTGATAATAAATAAATAAAATATATATATATATATATATATATATATATATATATATATATATATATATATATATATATGTGTGTGTGTGTGTGTGTGTGTGTGTGTGTATTTCGCCTGCTCTTGCGAATTCTTTGCATTGTTAATATCTCTAGTAAGGCTGATGCATGCAGGTGATGAGATGAAAAGCTGTAAGCCTTCTCCCTGAAAGCTGGCTGCCTTGGATCAAAGTCTAGCCCAAGCCGGGCTCCAAGGTATTGGTCCAGTGTGGGTAGATTGGTAAAGCACTGCGTACCTTGTTCCAAGGTTCGTAGGTTCGAGTCTCCTTCAGCCAGAGATCAGTGTTTGTGTATATTTCGCCTGCTCTTGCGAATTCCTTGCATATATATATATATATATATATATATATATATATATATATATATATATATATATATATATATATATATATATTTATATATATATATATATGTTAGACGGATGGCTACTGCTTTTTCTGGATGGTATTTTTCAGCAAACTCCTGCACTTCACGTCATTTAGCACACATTTCCTTGATAAGTGCAATGGGGACATTATCCCTTCTCTCCTCTTCCTAGAAGTTCTTCTGTGGTGAGTTCTTTTCTATGTTTCTCTACCAACTCCTCCGCATCTTTAGTCACCTCTAGGCCCTAGGTCTTCCTCAGGGACACAGTATCCTCTACTGGCTCAGGCTCATCTTCAAAACCTTCAAAATCCCTGGCTGCCACAAAGTCAGGCCACAGTCTCTTCCATGCTGACTGCATGGTCCTGGAAGACACATTTGCCCAGTCTGTGTCTGAGCCTCAAGCAGGCAAGGATATTGAAATGGTCCTTTCAGAACACCCTGAGGATTAAATATGCTTCTGAAGTGACTTTAAAGCACCTTTTAAAAAGTGCTTTGGTGCAGAGTTTTTTGAAATTAGAAATGACCTGATGGTTCATGGGCTGGATGAGAGGAGTGGTGTTAGAATGCTAGAACTTCACAGTTACATGCCTAGACACCTCCAACAACTCGTTTTCCAAGCTTGGAGGCTGAGCGGGAGCATTATCCATAAATGAATGAGCCCCGAGTGGCAAGTGTTTTTTATTGAGATACTTTTTGACAGTGGGAGCAAAGACCTCATGAACACATTCAATAAAAAAGTTTTTTGTTACCCAAACTTTCGTCTTGGTCCTCCACATTACAGCCAGCTTGTTTTTCATAACATTGTTCTTCTTAAAAACTCGTGGATTTTCGAAATCATAAACAAGTATGGGCTTCAGTTTCAGGTCTCCACTTGCATTACCACACAGTAACATAGTGAGCCTGTCTTTCAGTGGCTTGTGTCCTGGCATTGATTTTTCCTCTTCGGTTACGTAGGTCCTCCTGGACATTTTCCTCCAGAAGAGGCCTGTCTCATCACAATTAAACACTTGTTGGGGAAGAAATCCCTCAGCGTCTACGTACTCTTAGAATTCACAAAATATACTTTTCAATAGCCACTTTGCCAGCACTGGTAGCCTTCTCATGTTTAGCCACACTATGAATGCCACCTCTTTTCTTAAAATTATCAAACCAACCCTTACTAGTCTTTTAGGATTCGGTTTCAGCAGTTGTTCAGTTTTTTCAGGTCATCGTGCACCTGCCTGAGTTTCTTTTACAAATAATAGCCTCTGAAACACTATCACCAACAACTGTTTTTTATTTATCGAAATCCATAAGAGTTTTGCAACCTCACTATGTGGCCTATGTTTTGATATCTTTTTCGCACCTTTTGCAAGGACAGCTGCTTAATTTTTCCCCCTTGACCCAGTATTGTGCTAATGGTAGACTTTGATTTACCAAAACATTTTTCTGCATCAGCCACGCAGAACCGGTCCACTTCATACTTTCTAATGAATCCTTTTTTGAACTCATCAGTACTTTTTACGAATTTTCTTTTTGTTTTTATCTCTTTATCTTTGTTTGGACCCATGATGACTTATCTCGTAATAAAAATATTTGTACCAAAACCGCAAAAATAACAAAAAAAAAAAAATGTTCACAGACATATGGGATTTCAACCACAATGAGACTGGGAAAACATACAGCCACACGGGAAACGAGAAACGTGGAGGCATAAGATGCTGGAAAACTTCATGCATCAACATGTTAGGGATACAACCAGAGAGAGAATGTACCAGCAAGGCTGGACCTCGTATTCATGTTGAATAGGGGATATTTCACACGAGAGGCCCCTTGGTGCTAATAATCACCTTGTAGATTTAATAGAGAATGAAGAAGCATGAAGAGGACAGGAGAAGGCAAACTTCAAACAAGGTGCTACACAGGTATGAGGCAATTCCTGCATGAGGTGGAGTGTTAAAATTAGATGGAAAAACAGAAAGTGAAATGATGGAACAAGTAACCATAAAGTGCAAGAAAGCAAATGAGAAGTCCATACCAAGGTGTAACAGTTTCTTTAGAGATATTAAGAGGCCCAAGCCAAGTGTGCTAGAGCATAGAAAAAGTATAGACGGCAAAGGACTCAAGGAAACAAGAGGTTAAGTAGAAGAACCAAAAAGAAATATGCATGGATAGAGAAAGAGGTCAAATGGCAGTACGAGAATGACAGCACCATAAGCCAAATCTGACCCAATGATGCTATACATTTACATCAGGAGGAAAACAACAGTCAAGGACCAGGTAATCAGGTTCAGGAAGGAAGGAGGGGAACTCACAAAGTGTGACCAGAAAGTATGTGAAGAACTTAAAATAAGATTTAAAAAAAGTATTCACTGTAAAGATAGATCTGCTTCCAGCAAACAAAGGCGGTAGGGTGCACCAGCAAGTGCTAGACACACTGCACATAGCCAAGTAGTAGGTGAAGAAACTGCTAGGCGAACTAGATACCTCGACGGCGGAGGGGCCAGATATTTTTCCCTGGGTCCCGAGAGAAGGAGCAGAGGAACTGTATGTCGCTAGCAGCAATCTTCAATAAATCAATAGAAACAGGGCAACTGTCTGAGGTGTGGAAGAAAGCAAATATAGCCCCAATTTTTAAGAAAGAGGACAGACTGGCAGCATTAAGCTTCAAACCAGTGTAACTGACATGTATAGTATGTAAAGTCATGGATAAGATTATCAGAAGATTGGCAGAGCACATAAAAAGGAATGGTCTCATGCATGACAGCACTGCTTTAGGTGTGGGAAATCTGTGTTCCAAATCTACTTGAGTTCTACTACAAGGTAAGAGAAGAAAGACAAGACAGAGAGAGGACGGGGGGATGGGTAGATTGCATCTTTTGGACTGTATGAAGGCTTTAAGACAATACCACTCAAGAGACGAGCAGACAGGAATTGTAGGGAAAGCACTGCAGTGGATGAGGTAATACTTGACAGGAAGGAAACAACTAGCGTTGGTAAGTAGTGAAGTGTTAGTGGGATTCCTCAATGGTCATGCCTGGATCCAGTGCTATTTCTTGTATGTGTGAATGATATGATTATACGAATAGATTCAGAGGTGTCCCTGTTCGCTGATTTGAAAATAAGGAGAATACAAGCGGACAAAAATCGGATAAGATTAGAGAGAGTTATGGACAAGCTACAAGCCTAGTTCGACAAATGCAAGGCCATGAAGCTTGGGAAAGATCAAAGAAGACTGCAGAAGTACAAGCTAGGGGGTCAAAGGCTGCAAACCTCACTTAGGTAGAAGCATCTTGGGGTGAGCATTATACCGAACAAGTCTCCTGAGGCGCACATCAAGCAAATAACCGCTACAGCATATGGGCGCCTAGCGAACCTGACACTGTACACAGTTTAGGTCAGGCACATATTGGAGTGCACAGCATCAGTATAGAACCCACACCTGGTCAAACGTGAGGAGAGGTTAAGGGAACTCAACTTGATGAGACTATAGGGTAGGAGGCTAGGAGGGGGGACATGATAAGGACTATGAAATATTGAGAGGAATTGCCGGTGTGACAGGGCTAAAATATTTAAAAGATTAGACACAAGAACTAGGGGACATAACTGGAAGTTGAAAACTCAGATGAGTCTTAGGGGTGTTAGGAAGTGGAGCAATCTGGAGAGTGATGTAATGAAGGCAGGATGCGTACATAGCTTAACGAATAGGTATGCTACTGCTCTTGGAGGGAGAAGGTGAACTAGCAACGACTAGTGAAGAGGCGGGGCCAGGTGCTGTAACTCGTCCCCTGCAACCACATATAGGTGAGTACACACAGGCATTCGCGAACACACAAATGTACAGTGGAACAGTCTAGCAAGTGATGTAGTGGAGACAGGAACCATACATAGCTTTATGACGAGGTATGATAAAGCTCATGGAGCAGAGAGAGGACCTAGTAGCGATCAGTGAAGAGGCGAGCCCAGGAGCTGAGTCTCGACCCCTGCAACCACAATTAGGTGAGTACACGTACACAAAAACACTGGTGTTTGTGTTATGATGCAGAACATCGATCTAAGCCCAGTTCTGCTTGTTCACTCGCGGGGAAGAAAAACCACTGGACGGATAAACCGTCCAAAATTATTAAGAATCAATGCTAAAAATTAATGAAAGGAATTAAAAGAAATAATAACTTTAAAAACAGAATAAAGTGTGAAAGACTTGCTAACAATAAACACAGAAGAGAAAGTGAGTCAGCTGAGGTAATGAAGGAAAGTGGTAAATTAAGAATGAGATAAATATGAGTGTTGAATAGGAAATAAAAGGTTGAGTAGAGTGCAAGGAAACAGTAAACGACAGAATAAGAAACAGCAGGTGTTGACATTTTTTCTATTGGTTTAATTGGCTGTTTATGGTCGAAAATGATCTGGTTTAGGAGGTAATTTTGCCATTTCCCTGGTTAATATTCTGGACTTGGTTACAGCCATTTCCCTGGTTAATATTCTGGACTTGGTTACAGCCATTTCCCTGGTTAATATTCTGGACTTGGTTACAGCCATTTCCCTGGTTAATATTCTGGACTTGGTTACAGCCATTTCCCTGGTTAATATTCTGGACTTGGTTACAGCCATTTCCCTGGTTAATATTCTGGACTTGGTTACAGCCATTTCCCTGGTTAATATTCTGGACTTGGTTACAGCCATTTCCCTGGTTAATATTCTGGACTTGGTTACAGCCATTTCCCTGGTTAATATTCTGGACTTGGTTACAGGACTTCCTTCGCTGAGTTAGGGAAGGAGAAGCTGAGAGAAAATTAAAGATAGTTTTCTGAAAAATCACTTAAAATAAAGGAAACTGGAAAAAAACAGATATTACTTGCAACATTACAGTCAATATAAGACAAGAATTTACAAAAATGTTCGTACGCCGGATTACTTGCAGCCGGCAGGAACAGCCTTTTTGATCAGGCTCTGCACCACCGCGAGGCCCAGTCATGGACCGGGTCGTGGGGGCGTTGACCCCCGGATCACCTTCCAGGTTACTCCTGGCATTGAGATGAAAGTTATTATTCTCCGCCATTTTGACTTGAACAGAAAGAATTGAAGTGGAAAAACTTAATATTAATGTGAAGAAAATATATGTGACAAAATATGTGACAAAATATATGTGACAAAATATATGTGAGAAAATATATGTGACAAAATATATGTGACAAAATATATGTGAAGAAAATATGTGACAAAATATATGTGACAAAATATGTGACAAAATATGTGACAAAATATATGTGACAAAATATGTGACAAAATATATGTGACAAAATATATGTGACAAAATATATGTGACAAAATATATGTGACAAAATATATATGACAAAATATATGTGACAAAATATATGTGACAAAATATGTGACAAAATATATGTGACAAAATATGTGACAAAATATATGTGACAAAATATATGTGACAAAATATGTGACAAAATATGTGACAAAATATATGTGACAAAATATATGTGACAAAATATATGTGACAAAATATATGTGACAAAATATATGTGAGAAAATATATGTGAGAAAATATATGTGACAAAATATATGTGAGAAAATATATGTGAGAAAATATATATGACAAAATATATGTGAGAAAATATATGTGAGAAAATATATATGACAAAATATATGTGACAAAATATATGTGACAAAATATATGTGACAAAATATATGTGACAAAATATGTGACAAAATATATGTGACAAAATATATGTGACAAAATATGTGACAAAATATATGTGAGAAAATATGTGACAAAATATGTGACAAAATATGTGACAAAATATATGTGAGAAAATATGTGACAAAATATGTGACAAAATATGTGACAAAATATGTGACAAAATATATGTGACAAAATATGTGACAAAATATATGTGACAAAATATGTGACAAAATATGTGACAAAATATATATGACAAAATGTGACAAAATATATGTGACAAAATATGTGACAAAATATATGTGACAAAATATGTGACAAAATATATGTGACAAAATATATATGACAAAATATATGTGACAAAATATGTGACAAAATATATGTGACAAAATATGTGACAAAATATATGTGACAAAATATATATGACAAAATATATGTGACAAAATATGTGACAAAATATATGTGACAAAATATATATGACAAAATATATGTGACAAAATATGTGACAAAATATATGACAAAATATATGTGATAAAATATGTGACAAAATATGTGATAAAATATGTGACAAAATATATGTGACAAAATGTGACAAAATATATGTGACAAAATATGTGACAAAATATATGTGACAAAATATATGTGACAAAATATGTGATAAAATATGTGACAAAATATATGTGACAAAATGTGACAAAATATATGTGACAAAATGTGACAAAATATATGTGACAAAATATGTGACAAAATATATGTGAGAAAATATATGTGAGAATGCACTGTGGATTTCTTCTTGTTGAACACTGTTGCATACTACACATGTTGAACAATATAAGAATGTGATGCATCAGCCACTCACAATAACATACAAGCACTTTAAGCCTCTCTAGGTTGGTGAGAGGTTCTTGATTTAGGGAATTGGATCTGTGCTCCAGTTCCCCGAATTAAGCCTGAATGCCTTCCACATCCCCCCCCCCCCAGGTGCTGTATAATCCTCCGGGTTTAGCGCTTCCCCCTTGAATATAATAATTTAAGCCTCTCTAGATATTCTTATACATATTTTCTTACGCTTAATATGCGTATATTAAGCCTAACAAAATATTTATAAAAATATTTAGAGGCTTAAAGTAATTAAAAAACCAAAATAATATACAATTTAGACAAAAATCATATAAAGGGAGAGAGGACGAAAAATATATATTTAATAAATACTTCTCAGAGGTTGAATTAAAGTGGAATTTGTTTTTTATCGTAACATGGCGATACTAACCCATCATTACTAGCCGGTGAAAGTTTCGTTACTAGCCGGTGAAAGTTTCGTTACTAGCCGGTGAAAGTTTCATTACTAGCCGGTGAAAGTTTCGTTACTAGCAGGTGAAAGTTTCGTTACTAGCCGGTGAAAGTTTCGTTACTAGCCGGTGAAAGTTTCATTACTAGCCGGTGAAAGTTTCGTTACTAGCCGGTGAAAGTTTCGTTACTAGCCGGTGAAAGTTTCGTTACTAGCCGGTGAAAGTTTCGTTACTAGCCGGTGAAAGTTTCGTTACTAGCCGGTGAAAGTTTCGTTACTAGCCGGTGAAAGTTTCGTTACTAGCCGGTGAAAGTTTCGTTACTAGCCGGTGAAAGTTTCGTTACTAGCCGGTGAAAGTTTCGTTACTAGCCGGTGAAAGTTTCATTACTAGCCGGTGAAAGTTTCGTTACTAGCCGGTGAAAGTTTCATTACTAGCCGGTGAAAGCTTCATTACTAGCCGGTGAAAGCTTCATTACTAGCCGGTGAAAGTTTCATTACTAGCTGGTGAAAGTTTCATTACTAGCCGGTGAAAGTTTCATTACTAGCCGGTGAAAGTTTCATTACTAGCCGGTGAAAGTTTCATTACTAGCCGGTGAAAGTTTCATTACTAGCCGGTGAAAGCTTCATTACTAGCCTGTGAAAGTTTCATTACTAGCTGGTGAAAGTTTCATTACTAGCCGGTGAAAGTTTCATTACTAGCCGGTGAAAGTTTCGTTACTAGCCGGTGAAAGTTTCATTACTAGCCGGTGAAAGTTTCATTACTAGCCGGTGAAAGCTTCATTACTAGCCGGTGAAAGTTTCATTACTAGCTGGTGAAAGTTTCATTACTAGCCGGTGAAAGTTTCGTTACTAGCCGGTGAAAGTTTCATTACTAGCCGGTGAAAGTTTCGTTACTAGCCGGTGAAAGTTTCATTACTAGCCGGTGAAAGTTTCATTACTAGCCGGTGAAAGTTTCATTACTAGCTGGTGAAAGTTTCATTAATAGCCGGTGAAAGTTTCGTTACTAGCCGGTGAAAGTTTCGTTACTAGCCGGTGAAAGTTTCATTACTAGCCGGTGAAAGTTTCGTTACTAGCCGGTGAAAGTTTCATTACTAGCCGGTGAAAGTTTCATTACTAGCCGGTGAAAGTTTCATTACTAGCCGGTGAAAGTTTCATTACTAGCTGGTGAAAGTTTCATTACTAGCCGGTGAAAGCTTCATTACTAGCCAGTGAAAGTTTCATTACTAGCCGGTGAAAGTTTCATTACTAGCTGGTGAAAGTTTCATTACTAGCCGGTGAAAGCTTCATTACTAGCCGGTGAAAGTTTCATTACTAGCCGGTGAAAGTTTCATTACTAGCTGGTGAAAGTTTCATTACTAGCCGGTGAAAGCTTCATTACTAGCCGGTGAAAGTTTCATTACTAGCTGGTGAAAGTTTCATTACTAGCCGGTGAAAGTTTCATTACTAGCCGGTGAAAGTTTCATTACTAGCCGGTGAAAGCTTCATTACTAGCCGGTGAAAGTTTCATTACTAGCCGGTGAAAGTTTCATTACTAGCCGGTGAAAGTTTCATTACTAGCCGGTGAAAGTTTCATTACTAGCCGGTGAAAGTTTCATTACTAGCCGGTGAAAGTTTCATTACTAGCCGGTGAAAGTTTCATTACTAGCCGGTGAAAGTTTCGTTACTTGCCGGTGAAAGTTTCATTACTAGCCGGTGAAAGTTTCATTACTAGCAGGTGAAAGTTGCATTACTAGCTGGTGAAAGTTTCATTACTAGCCGGTGAAAGTTTCATTACTAGCCGGTGAAAGTTTCATTACTAGCCGGTGAAAGTTTCATTACTAGTGTTATTGCTGTTCTTACTGCTGAACAGCTGTTTGGTGCCGACGAAGGTAGCGTAGGTAGCAATGATACGGCCGTGGACTAGATTGGCTTTAATCGGGTAGGAGTGAGTACACAACGGGCAGTGTGAGGGAGTGACCGCAAGCCAGTCCGTGGAGGGGGCACCTGTGACTATCACGTCGGTCGGTCGAGGAGTGAGAGCGGGTGGTCTGTGCTTCCCACCGACCTTGGTAGGCCTACAGAGGGCAGCACTGAATGCCGCGAAATATGAACTAGTCAGAGCAGACGGCTAGGCTGTGTGCTCTGACAGTACAGGCTGTCTACATTTGCTCGGCCACGCACCTCGCGTCGTCCCGACGCGACAATACTGGTGGGCCCATAGGTATAAAGGAATTACACTAGCTACCCCGGAGAGGGACTGGCTTTCGCTCACTAGTAAATAAAAAATGGACAAAAAAAAAAATGCGACAGGCAAAAAAAAAACTCTCCCATCCAGGGGAAGAGAAAACTGGTTTGCCCGCGCTGTTTCATCGAGTGGAGAGCCCGGAGACGTCAGCACTGGAAGTAAAATCTTCTATATACAGGTTGTCCGCAGGGCTGAACATCAGTTGACCACTCGTCTACTAACGTTGTTGCACGCTCACATCTGCAAACAATGACTGACAGTAGCATTTCCTAAGGTGTGACATGTAACTCAGAGGGCAGCACTGCCCTGACCGTAATACAGGCTTTTTTCCTTTAGTTATAAAACACTGGTGCACATACGTACAATAATACTATATCCATGGAATTCATTACACTCTGGGTACCCTTCTAAAAGTATTTACATAATTACATGATGTTGTCCACCCTGACTCTATTATCGACTAGCTATACAATGTGTGTGCATTTATACCCATTTCTGCAAGCAAACAATTAGCATAACTAGCGTAGGAGTCAGACAAGTCAGTAGGTACGTCAATGTCACAGAAATGTACTGGTGTCCTGGGTCGCAGGCCATAAGTATGGAGCCTTACTGGGCCGTCTTCCATAACAGTAGTAGTGGGAGAAGGGATAGACGGTTTGTCCCTAACATTAGTCTGATCGTGGCGTTGCAACGCACGCACCTCCAGCTCTGCTTCGGCCTGCATATGGTCCACATACTTCATGTGATCAAGGTGGGCTTCCTTGATAGTTCCCGTAGCAATCTCCCTCACCTCGAACTTATTGCCACGGAGCTGTCGTAGGACACGGTAAGGACCCACAAACTTTGGGACAAGTTTGTGCATACCTGGGGTCTGCACTGGGTTGAGCAACATAACTTTGCAACCTGGTTCCACTTTGCTTTCCTTGGCGCGGGCATTGCGCTCAGACGTGAACCTATCAGTAGCTTTCATAAGGTTCTCTCGTACCCGCTGGAAGACAAGCTGCGTTGTCCTCATCTTTACTACACTGGGGTTATCAGTATCGTAAGTAGGTCTAGGTGGAGTAAACAGAATTTCATATGGTAAGCGCTTGTCTTAGCCATACAAAGCAAAATGAGGTGTCTCACCGATCGAGCTGTTGAGGGAGGAATTTAATGTACACTGAACATCTGGGATAGCCTCATCCCATGTAGTACAACTTGGGTTAACGGTTACTCTGAGCACCTCCAGGACTTTGCGATTTGTGCGTTCAGCAAGACCATTACTCGCAGGGTGGCGTGGAGCTACTGGCGCTTGGTGAATGTTGAATCTGGAGCAAAGATCCTGCATTATGCCATTTATAAACTCAGACCCATTGTCTGACAGAAGGACACGTGGGCAAGTATGACGAAGAACAACATGCTCACGGAAAGCACTAGCGACCGTTTCCGCGGTTTTATCAGGAATGGGTACTAATTCACTGTACCGCGTCAAGTTATCTACCATTACAAGCAGGTGCTTATTTCCCTTCTCCGAGGTCGAGAAGTTCGTCAACAGGTCGACAGAAGTTCTCTCCCAGGGCTCCTTTGTAATGGGATACTTTAGAATGGGGTTAGGACCTGTAATGGTACCCTTGTGCTGTAGGCAAACAACACACTGGTGTACATGCTTGGCAATGTCCGATGCCATCTTAGGCCAGAAATATTTCATTCGTGCCTGTTTGATACTGCGGTCCTTCCCGGGGTGCGCTACACCTGGGACATTGTGGATCAACCTAAGAGTAGCTGGTATCATGGACTCTGGTATCACCAGTTGGTATACGGTTCTGCCGGGGTCCACCAGCTGTGCAACACGGCACAGTACTCCTTGGTTCACCACTAAATCCTTCAGTGGAACGGGAGACTTGACCTGTAAGTCAACGTCCTCCTTGGTCAGGAAACGAAGGACTGGAGACCACACAGGGTCCTGTCGTTGGGCTCTCTCGAGATCCTCAACAGAGAACGAATTGCCGACACTCACGAATGCTATATGTCTCGACAGGGCATCAGCTACAACATTTTGCTTACCTGGGACATAGCAAATTTCAGGGTTGTAGTCATTGAACGTGAGCGACCACCGAGCATGCTTTCCCGAGAGGTTCTTATTCGCAAAAAGGGCCAATAAGGGTAAATGATCTGTATAGATCTTGATAGGATAATGATAGATGATATCCCGAAAATGACTCAGGGCCCATACAATGGCTAAAGCTTCTAGCTCTGTCACTGAATAATTGACTTCCGCTTTAGTAAGAACACAGCTAGCATAGGCAATAGGCTGTTGTTTACCATTAGATTCCTGTGACAAGACTGCACCGATGCCAACTTTGCTGGCATCAGTCGTCAAGGTAAATGCCTTGGTGAAATCAGGGAATCTAAGGGTTGGGGCTGATGTTAACTTGTTCTTAAGAATGACAAAAGCTCGTTCCTGATCGCACGTCCACTCAAAAGGGGCATCCTTCTTGAGTAAGCGTGTCAGGGGTGCAGCAATGGTGGAGAAACCTGCGATAAAGGTGCGGTAGAAACCCGCCAGGCCTATGAAGGACCGGACTGCATCCGCCGTCATGGGTCTGGGGAATTTCTGCACGGCCGAGATTTTAGACTCGTCCGTCTTTATGCCATTCTGAGTTACTACGTGACCCAGAAATTTTATTTCCTTCCGGAGGAAATGACATTTAGAGAGCTTTACCTTAAGATTTGCCTGAGCTAGCCTGTCCAATACCCTGTCAAGTTTCTCAAGATGTGATGGGACATCTTGCGACATGACTATGAGATCATCCAGGTAGACCATGAGCGTGCCACCTAGGAGGGTACGGAAAATTGTCGTCATCAAACGACTAAACGTGATTGGGCTTCCGCGCAAGCCGAAGGGCATCCTCCTGAACTGGTAATGACCAGTTGGCGTAGAGAAAGCTGTCAACTCTCTGCTCTCATCATCGAGGGGGATCTGCCAGAACCCTTGAAGAAGATCAAGAGTTGAAAAGACCTTATTATCGCCGATGTTCTGCAACAGGTCGTTCAGAACTGGCAATGGAAAACGGTCTGGGATGGTACATGCATTCAGTTTCCTGTAATCGATAACAGGGCGCCAGGTTCCGTCTTTCTTGGGAACCAGAATAAGGGGAGCATTCCACGGGGAAGTGGACTCCTCAATAACTCCATCACGGAGCATCCGTGTAATGAGTTCTTCGGCGAAGACTCTTTGCGCATGTGGCAGGCGATACGCAGGTACATAAATGGGTTTAGTACCTTTGTCAAGTGGAATACAGTGAGAGATCAGTGGGGTCAAACCCATTGACTCACCATCTAGTGCAACTGCAGAACGTGCACGATTGAGAACCTGGAGAAGTTTTGGGACCTCTTCAGGATAGTCTGTCAAAGCTAGATCATCTTCCTGCACTGGCCGGGTGTTGGAAGAGTCAGCAGCAGACTCGCCTGGGAGAACTGCACTCACAAGGAAGTCAGCTGGGGCTTCACCCTCCACTCTCACCGGGAGAGGGAATCTGACAAGATCGACAAGTGAGGTATTCTTCCGCAGGGGAAATTCTCGACTATGCATGTTGACAACAAGGACTTGCAACTTACCACGTTGCACTGTGTGCAAGGATGGTTCAAGGGAGAGGCCCTTGACTTGGCATGTGTCGCTGTCAACCAGCACATGGTCTCCTTCAAAAGCTCTGCTCACGTACACCGTAACAGGAGTGAGCGAGTTAGCTGACAAAGTGACGTCATACCTTGTACAAGCAGTAACTCTGCTCGCTGATGCCATGACACGAGTCAGACAGTCGCCTGCCGACAGGGATACTGCGGCTTGACAACTGCTGGTCTCTACAACAGCGTCAGAGTTAGAGTGAAGGTTAGACTGGGCGTCCCCAGACTGGGTTTCACTGGTAACTACGCGCTGATGGCCAGGAGGTGATGGGCAACGAGCTCTACTACGAGGTCGATCAGGACAAGAGACCGACCCCGGGGAGAATGTGCTATGGAAACCTCCGGTTTCCAACGATTCTAGGCACTGTGCATACTCTGAGACAGAGTAGCATGTAGTGGATCCTAAGCGCACGCCCCAGAAGGGCACATCCACTCCGTTGAATTCCGCTTTCCACTCAGCTGGATCTAAACGGATCCTAAGATCTGCCATGGTTTTGAACCCTATGAGCAGGTCACCATGGAAAACAATACCATCTACGACTAAGAATTTTGCGGACAGCTTGTGACCCTGGACCACAAATTCTAGCGTTGTGCGACCGCGAACCGTCAGCGGTTTACCTGAGACTCCTCTCAAGGTCTGAATGGCAGACGGCTCTGTCAACATGGCCGCGTGAAGGCCAATGTCTCGGAAAAAAGTGGAGCGGACAATGTTAACCACCAAACCTGTATCTAGGAAAAGCTGAACAGGCTTATTGTGGACAGTGGACTCGATGAGCGGTCCACATGGGTTGTCATACCGAACATGAAGGCATGACAGGCCGACGAGATCCCCGGAGTCACAGCTGCTCGAGGCTCGACACTTGTTGACGAGGCTCGACCTGGAAGGTACGGTACGAGTCTCGGCAACATCGTCAAGACACTCGGTTTCCTCACTGTCGGCAAGCGTATCACTGCCCAGGGCGGCGAATGCATTGCGGACAGGGACGGAATACAGCGACTCCGACAGGGTTACTATGTGTTTCGCTGGTTTTGCGGACGCGCCTCTTCCCCCGAACTAGTGGAAGGGCTTCTACGAGCACTGCGCGACGACTGCTTGCTCCACTCAGCTGACAGTATACTTCGCAGCTTGTTACACTCATGGGAGGTATGACTGGAAGTATTGTGGTAAACACAGACTCCCTCGCGAAGCTGAGCATGGGGACGGTGACGGTTACCTTGATACTGAGCATGGGGACGGTTATGGTTACTGGGATACTGAGCATGGGGACTGTTATGGTTACTTTGCGGGGACTTAGGTTTGTAACACTCCGATCGGTAGTGCCCTCGTTTGCCACAGTTGAAACAAGTCACTACACGCTTAGCGGGTGAGGTTGGGGGTGGTGTCTGCTGGCGACGTTTCGCCCTGGTCCAGGAAGTCGATGAATGCCTTTTTGTATGAGACCGACTGTTGTTACTGTGGTCAATACTTTTACTTAGGCGCGTGTTAGTGGGACTGGGGTTAGAAACTTTGTGGGCTGGCTGTCTGACAGCAGCAGCAAAAGTGACTTCCGGCTGCGACCGCGGGGTCACTGTGGACGGCGCCGGAAGGATGGGTAGGGGATCATCTGCAAAGCGGCAAACCTTGCCTTGCTCGGAAGGCGGCTTGAGCGAGTCGATGGCGTCATATGCACCCAGGACGTCGTGCTGAGGGCCGAGTCCTAGCGCATCAATGGCAGCCCAGAGGTTAGGGGCGGCATCCCTCCGCATGATGCCGACAGCCAGCATGGGGATGATGTCTTTAGCAGCAATACGGCCATCACCATCCACCCACTTAGTGGAGTTGATGGCATCAGTAAAGTCCGTGGCGGCTTGCTCGAACCGGCAAACGCAAGCCAGGGGGCTTTCGTGCCGGTATTGACATTCGGCCAAGACGCTGGTAACGATGTCAATGTAATGGCGTTGGCGACTACGCCGAAAATAACGCCTAAATTCCTCCTTAAGTTCACCCCAAGACTGAATCTTACACACGCGCTTGAGCTGCACAAAGGCACCTATATCACCCTGGGTGAGATCCACTGCTGCAACAGCAGCACAAATGTACTGTGTATCCGTTGGGCTATCAAATAGAGCCTGAACAGTCGCCTCGACTGACTGCAGCCATGGCTCTAAACTATTTGCACGACCGTCAAAAATAAGGGTCAGGTATGGACGATGAGCCGGCCCACTGGTGGTCGAGGCTTGAGCCACAAGTTGACCAACTGTCGCTGGGGCTTCGATGCCCTGCCGCGTGTTCACGCTGGCTGAGGCACCATTGCTGGCACCAACAGAATCTGGACTAACGGCATGGCCACTGCGTGTCTTAGTCATGACGTCAATTGTTCAAATGCAAGTAGGTCACGAAGATGGTAAACAGGTCAGAGCAAGAAATGGTATGCACTGGCTACAATTCAAAACAGAGTCAAAGAGAACTCAGCACCACAGTACTAGGTAAACTGCTTAGTGATAGAAATAATTTGAGCAAAACAACAATAAAAAGGGAAATAGTGATACACTCTGAACACAAAATAAGAGATGTATGCAAGTGAATGTACTACAGGGAAGTGCACAAAATGAAGCTAAGGATAGTCAATAATTTCACCAGGAATCTGGCAACAAAATTTATGAAAAGGAGTTGAACTGTAAACACTGGTAGCAAAAAATTGCACAAAATCAAAATAAATCAGGTACTACACAACACTAAACTGTGCTGCAAGCACAGTTTAAAAAGATTGCGGGTGCTAGCAGTTGCAAATTGAAACGCAAAAAAAAGGGTAATTCACTTGCACAAGGGAAGCTGGCACAGAAAAGATATCAGAGTATGGAATAGTGCCAAAAATCACAGAAAAAAAAATACACTGTATCCAGAATTGCTATATTGCACACAAAATAAAATTAATAAAAAATGCAAATTATTAAATTCAAGAATATGGCAAAGGTTAACTGGTGTTAGCAGGGTGTACACTGGCAAAAAGAAAAAATTGCACAATCTCAAGGTCAAAATTAATTAACTTCACAAGGAATTTTGGTAATTAATGGTAAATAAGCAGGTTCCCAAAAATACACTCAATGACTTGGGTATACAAAATAGCAAAATGCAATGCACATAGGTGAATATTCACTGATAAAACATAGAATATATGTAGAGCAAATAAATGGGGAAACAGAAGAAAAGTTTAATGGGCTAGGCACAGGTTGTATCACTGCAGGTAGAATAAACTAATACTTAAGTACTTGAAGATTACACTTATTAAAAGGAAAAAAAAAACACTAACAAACAAAACAGTGCAAGGGTGTCAACAATCTGTGGCTAACTTGCAGGTGCAACTAACAAAATAACAGCACACAGGAATTACATGAAAACTGTATGTGAGAGGTAAATTGTATAAATGGTTAACACTGAAAAATTTAAATCAATAACTGAGGTGCAAGAAGCAGAATAAAATACTGGAATTTAAAATGTAGGAGTGCAAAAATAAATTTACAAAATTTAAGCTGTAGGTAAGTGGCAAAATGTGCACTGATGACACTGAACAATTTACTGAAGTATGGCTTCAGTAACTAACTGTATTGGTACAGGACAGTTAAATAATGTCACAAAATATTAGGAAATGCTAGGTAAGTCACTGTTTACTTAACTTTGAGTGCAGATGGACGAAGGTACGGGTGCCTGGAACTTTCAGTGATGCTCTAGTAACACTACACGCCTCGTAGCATTTGTATACTGCTATGGGGCTTCAATGTCGTAGAAAAAAATTATCAGAATGGACTTGGGAAGAACAGGAAAGACCGGGGTTACTCTGTGGAGGTATAAGATATTAGGAGAACGTGGATACCCGGCGTGAACCACAGCTGTGTATGGTTGTTTACACTGGCAAGCGTGTCTGGGCGCGCTGACTGACTGCGGCTTCAGCACACGGAGAACAAAACATTTACTGCACTACTCGAACGTGCTAAAAACAAGCTTAAGTGAAACTTTGAACTGGGACGAGTAAGTTTTACTGTAACAAATCACTGGGGAAAACAGAACTGGAGATGAACTGGGAATAAAACAGCAAGGGAAAGGGAAAAAAAAATTTAAACTGGGCAACACAAAAAAAAAAAAAAACTGCACTGGCTGGAGATACGTAGACGCTGAGTAGTTGTAGACACTATGATGAGTCACGAGCTGCTGTAGACGCTGAACTTTGCTGGCTTAGGGGCTAAGCCAACTGGGTTCCCACGTGGTTAAGCCAGGTAGAACTTCTTGGAGGAACTGGGAAGAACACAACACACATGGACGGCGAGATGGACGTCGTTGCGTAGCAGAGAAGGCTGTAGAGAAGGCTGGTGTGTTTACACGCTGATTAGGGTATAAACCAACCCCAGAGCTGCCTCGTGGTCACGCGTGGAGCCACACGAAGCAAACACACTAAACGACCTCACCTCTACTTCTTGTAGCTGAGAAGGGCGTAGGGACGCTGTAGGAGACAGGAGAATGGTGCTGGAGAGTGTTGAAGGGCTGTAGAGAGGGTGATGAGGTGAACACGTGACTGCTAAGGCTGGAGATGACGCCGTGACACCTATGTCCAGATTTTGTGGGAAAAATCTAGGACGAAGATCTATCTCGGGTCCCGTCAAGACGCTGTGAGTAACAGATAACTCTTTAGGCCAGCAGGTGCGTTGGATGACGACGGATGATGTTGACTGGCGTCGACCGATGGTGTTGACCCCTCCACCCTGAAGAGGCTCACAATGCCGCTGACTCCGCTGTCACCACTGTTATTGCTGTTCTTACTGCTGAACAGCTGTTTGGTGCCGACGAAGGTAGCGTAGGTAGCAATGATACGGCCGTGGACTAGATTGGCTTTAATCGGGTAGGAGTGAGTACACAACGGGCAGTGTGAGGGAGTGACCGCAAGCCATTCCGTGGAGGGGGCACCTGTGACTATCACGTCGGTCGGTCGAGGAGTGAGAGCGGGTGGTCTGTGCTTCCCACCGACCTTGGTAGGCCTACAGAGGGCAGCACTGAATGCCGCGAAATATGAACTAGTCAGAGCAGACGGCTAGGCTGTGTGCTCTGACAGTACAGGCTGTCTACACTAGCTGGTGAAAGTTTCATTACTAGCCGGTGAAAGTTTCATTACTAGCCGGTGAAAGTTTTACTAGCCGGTGAAAGTTTCATTACTAGCCGGTGAAAGTTTCATTACCAGTTGGTGAAAGTTTCATTACTAGCCGGTGAAAGTTTCATTACCTGTTGGTGAAAGTTTCATTACTAGCCGGTGAAAGTTTTACTTCTAGCCTGTGAAAGTTTCACTTCTAGCCTGTGAAAGTTTCACTTCTAGTCTGTGAAAGTTTCACTTCTAGCCTGTGAAAGTTTCACTTCTAGCCTGTGAAAGTTTCACTTCTAGCCTGTGAAAGTTTCACTTCTAGTCTGTGAAAGTTTCACTTCTAGTCTGTGAAAGTTTCACTTCTAGTCTGTGAAAGTTTCACTTCTAGTCTGTGAAAGTTTCACTTCTAGTCTGTGAAAGTTTCAAAGAAACTTTTACAGGTTAGATTACAATCACACTAAAATAAATGGAAATAATGGAATCTAACACATTTTTAAATATTCTTTGAACTACTGTTGAAGAAGTGATCCAAAAAAAGAACAAAACTAAGGAATATTATATTTTAACATAACTAAAATTATCACATTGTATGAGCAGAATTGGCGCAGCGCTCCCCAGTGATAGAAAAAAAAATGTATTAGCCAACAACCGATTTGTACAGAAAATTATCACAGAAATTCAAGATTCTTATAACTTGAAATGGGTTTTACTCAGAATAAATCTAAAACTTACCTATCCATATTAGTGATTTTAATATTTGTGCACATCTTTTAGTGGATGTCATCATCTTTCAAATAAATCTGTGTTCAGAAAAAGATATTCAGTAAGACGGGAACAAACTGCAGTGAGCACCCACGACATATTTAAGAGATGTTATACTGAGTGACCCACAAGTCTGGACATACAGGTAAAATTTCAACTTACTTATACTCTGTGAGAGAAAAAAATTAGAATATTAGTAATATTTGCTATATGTCCAAAAATCTGGACACAGAAAATATTACTAAATATGACAACTCGTCATAATCTGCAGATTATGACGAGTTGTCAAAGTGGGCGCCTGTGACGAGCGGGGTTCCATAAGGGTTAGTCATAGGGCCAGAGCTATTTCTGGTATATGTGAATGGCAGGAAGTGGAAGAGTGATGTAGTGGTGATGTAGTGGAGGTAGGACCCATATATAGCTTTAAGAAGAGAGACGATGAAGTTCATGGAGCAGAGAGAGGGTGGACCTACTAGAGAACATTGAAGAGGCAGGACCAAGAGCTGTGAATCAACCCTGCACGCACGCGCGCGCACACACACACACACACACACACACACACACACACACACACACACACACACACACACACAAATCAATATTTCAAAGTGCCAAACCGTTAGGGGCCTAGTAGGCACTGTTGCTACACAGATTCAAATATACAAAGATAAAGTGAGTGTGAAAGCGGGTGTTCAAGAATTACGAAAGATTGGTTAACAAGTGAAATGTGGGGCACCATACAGTGAGAGTGAAAAAGTTAATAAGCAAAAGGAGAAAGGAAATATAAAATATATATAAAGGGAAGGTGACAGGGGTAGGCCTGCCGAAGCAGTGACGTCACAACAGGTTGTGTGCCATTATGAACATAAAGTGTAGCCCACCGAATGTGAAGTGTGTTCTATCATAAGTAAAAAGTAAATTTTAGAATTACTGGTATTACTACTGGTATTTATTAGCAGTATGAATACTTAGAAGTGGGGGCGCGCGCGCGCACACACACACACACACGAGAGTGGAGTAACAGTTACCCCTCAAGCACATACCAACTACCTCCCTTATCCACCACTGGACATCCAGTCCCAAGCCCTCTCCCTCTCTCTCTCTCTCCCTCTCTCTCTCTCTCCCTCTCTCTCTCCCTCTCTCTCTCCCTCTCTCTCTCTCTCTCTCTCTCTCTCTCTCTCTCTCTCTCTCTCTCTCTCTCTCTCTCTCTCTCTCTCTCTCTCTCTCTCTCTCTCTACCTTTCTCTCCCTCTCTTTCCAACTTTCCCCTCCCTCTTATCTTCTCTCTCCACCTCACGTTCTCTCTCTCCCCTCCTCACACACACCTTCCATTCATCTTCCCTTTTCTCCCTTTGCCTCCCTTAACTCCCCTCCCTCCCCACTCATTATCCCTAGCCTTCTTCCCAGCATTCTCTCTCCCTCTCCCTCTATCCCTCTCTCTCTCTCTCCCTCCCTCTCTCTCTCACAGAAGTTCCTTTCCATGGTAAAAGAAAAAAAAATGGATAACCCAAGAGGGCAGAGACCCAGGGGTCAGGAGATCGAACCCAGGACGGAGGAACCTGGGAGGGAAGATTGGGAGGTAGAGCTCACAAAAATGGAGGAAGAGTGGGGAAGGAAGCTAGCTGAGCTCAGCAGGGTAATGGAGGAGAGGATAGCTGAAGAGAGCAGGAAGTGGGGACTACAAGTCTTAGCAGCAGAAGAAAAGATAAAGTGCTTAGAAGAGGAGCTAGAAAACCTGAAACAGAACAGAGAGACAAATGACAGCACAGGAATGACATCAGAGACTCCTATACCAGTCACAGACGAGGGGGCTGTAGGGATTCAGGAAAAGATGAGTACAGGAAGACCAATCGTGAAGCCTGCAGTCAATGCAAGAGACAAGACTTATGCAGAGACTCTAACAGTCAACTACAGTGGCAGGGAACAGCTGAGCAGGGAAGACAGTCCACTGAGCATAGGGGCTGCAGCAAGGGCAGGGGTTGAAGGCACGAACGTCTCGATGGAAGGAGATAAAACACCTCAGAGGACACAGAGAGAGACAGAGGAGGAGAGGGAGAGGTCAATGTTTGTCTATGGGCTCCAAGAAGTTGAAGGGGAAGAAGAAAGCGATCGAAAGTATCTTGAAAGCAATAGGAGAGGGAGACAAGACCCAGGTGGCAAATTTTCGGAGAATTGGGTGGTTTGCACACAGAGGAGAGGGCCTGTCAAAGTAGTCTTCAAGGCAGAATCGGCTCGACCCAGGGTCCTGCAGGAGAAAGCACAACTGAGGGACAAGCCAGAGTACCAGAGCGTGTACCTCGATCGCGACAGAACACAGGAGGAAAGGACGAGACAGCAGCCCCTTTTGGATACTCTGCCCCCAGCCCCCCACCACAAACCCCACCCACCCTGTGAAAACCCCAATGCAGATGATCAATCTCAACCAACACCCAAACACTGTTCCCTCTGCCTCGACCCCCCACTGCCACAGCAGCTCCCTATGGGCACTCTGCCCTCACCTCCCTCACCACAAATCTCTCCCACACCACAAACCCCCATGACCCCTCCAGGATTAACACCCACCCAACCCGAATAGTCTCCCAGGTCCACCGTGATAGACAAGAAGCTGAAGGTGTGGTACACAAACGCAGATGGGATAGCAAATAAATACGAGGAATGGAACGAAATAATCAACGAGAAGTTCATGGACATCATAGCAGTCAAAGAAACGAAACTCACTGAGACAATAACAGACGCAGTCTTCCCACCGGGATATCAGATCCTAAGGAAAGATAGGAGCAGCAGAGGGGGAGGAGGGGTTGCACTGCTCATAAAAAACCTAAGTAGTTTCGAGGAAATGGAGGACATGGACGAAATTGGAGAAAGGGACTACATAGCAGCACAATTCAATCTGGGGAACATAAGGTAGTCATTGCTGTGATGTATAACCCGCCACAGAACTGCAGGTGGCCAAGAGAGGAATATGATGAGAACAACAGAGCGATAGTGGACACACTAGCTGAGGTGGCACGAAGAGCTCAAACGTGCAGAGCAAAGTTACTGGTTATGGGCGATGTCAACCACAGGGAGATCGATTGGATAAACCTGGAGCCTCATGGGGGCCCCGAAACATGGAGAGCCAAGGCGATGGATGTGGTACTGGAAAACCTAATGCATCAACACATCAGGGACACTATCAGAGGGCGAGGGGAGGATAAACCAGCAAGACTGAACCTTGTGTTCACCCTGAGTAGCTCAGACATTGATGACATCACATATGAGAGGCCCTTCGGAGCTAATGACCACGTA
>NC_091341.1:29175349-29183815 GCF_038502225.1 Cherax quadricarinatus
AAGATGTTTAATGCCCGCCGTCTGCAGTCTCTGATGAAGTGACGAGGATAGTGGAGTTTAGAAAATACTTGTCCAATTATAGTGCATTCTTCCTCAAGGAACTCATTGCTGCAGATTCTGAGTGCACGTAGGAAGAAGCCTATAATTACACCACGTTTAGTTTTGGTGTCGTGGTGAGAGTAGAAGTGGAGAAGATCGTTTTGGTTGGTGGGTTTTCGATAGACTTTAAAACGAAGTTCGTGGTCAGCTTTGCAGAGCAGAACATCAAGGAAAGGAAGAGTGTTGTCGACTTCTTCTTCAAGTGTGAACTGGATTGAAGGCTCGACCTGGTTGAGCTTGTCTTGGAGAGCTTGAACGTTGAAGCGTTTAGGAGTTATGAGGAGAATGTCGTCAACATAACGGAGCCAGGTGACAGACGAAGGAATAATGGTGGAGAAACGTTCGGCTTCTAGATGTTCCATGTAAAGGTTCGCCAGGACTGCACTGAGTGGCGAACCCATGGGTAGTCCAAAAGTCTGCTGAAAGAGGTGATTTTCGAAAGAGAAACACGTAAAGCCAACACATAGTTCAACAAGGTCGATGAAATCGCTGGCTGGAATGGGAAGATCAAGTGAATCGTCAATTTTCCTGCGCAAGAGATCGATGGCTTGTGTAGTAGGTACTTTGGTGAATAGGGAAGTCACGTCAAGGCTGGAAAGTTTCTTGTTCCTGATGTTGATGTTTGCGAATGCGGTTGAGAAGATCACCCGAGTGTTTGAGATGTGCTGGACTGATAGTGCCCATGAGTTTAGAGAGGTGTTTTGCGAGAATTCCTGAGAGCTGATGGGGAGCACTGCCTATTCCCGAGGATATGGGCCTCAGTGGGATATCAGGCTTGTGAGTCTTTGGCAGGCCGTACATTCTGGCAGGTCTGGGGTTGCTGGGCATGGTGTGCAGAAGTTTCTTCCCTTGTTCTGAGCCCCTCAAAATGCGGCGAGTCCACATAAGAACATAGAACACTGCAGAAGGTCTACTCACAACTTGTCCAATACCCCTGCCAAGCTACCCAAGACTCTATAACCCCAGGTAGATCATCAGATGCAGCATTCTCCACCTGACCTCAACATTCTGAACATGCCTATAAATACTCTCGTACCTTCCAACCCCAGGTAGATCCGTGTGTGACTTGAAAAAGCCCACTGTGTGGGTGAAACGTTGTCAATAAAGGATCACATTATACTGCATTTGTGTTTATATTTCCTAGCCTCAAGGAGCTCGTTAAAACTCTCACCCCTTACCACTGTTGTAGAAGCTCCAACTCTAGGCTCATTCCCTCTCCCTCAACCCTAACACTAACCCCACACTCTTCCCTTTCTCTCCACACCTTCCCCGTGTAACAGTGCAATACACCAACGTTCCCCACTCCTGACAGATAAGCACCAAACATAAAAGATTAAATCACACAAACAAGGGCAGAGGAATAAAAAGTTCAGTATGATACACAAATGTAAATGGAATTTCAGGTAAGAGTGAAGAACTGAAAGAAAAAATAGTTAACTGCCATAATAGCTATCACAGACACAAAGTTGACTGAAATGATAAGAAATGACATATTTCCTAGAGGATACCATTTGATAAGAAAGAAACGGAGACGGAAGAGGAATGGCACTACTAATCAGAAATCAATGGAGTTTCGAAAGGATGAGAGGTATGAACAGAAATGAGGCAAATAATCAGATATAAGATACACTCACACAGGGGACCCTATATAACAGTAGTAACCCTGATCTACAACCCACCACCAAACAGTAGGAGACTATGAGAGTATGAAGAAAGCAACAAAATAATAGAAACAGAAACAAGAGCTCAGAGAGCTAAAACAAAGCTTTAAAACATTGGTTATTTCATGCAAAAATTAATAGACTTAGAGAACTGAGATTCACCACAGAGAGTCGGAAATGTGAAGGTTAGAGAAAACTTTGTGCCAGCATGTCAAGGGGATAAAAAAAGAGAAAGAAAAAATGAGCAGGCAAGGCCGGATTTAGTACTTGCCACAAATACATCTAAAACAGAATACAGGAGCCTTTGGGTACTAGTAACTATACAGTAATGAATTATGAATATCTCGTGGAAAGAAACATCTGGGGAACACCGGCGGGTGGAGGGCACGAAACAATGAACATTAAAGAAAAAATCTTTGAAAGGATGAGAGAAGTTCTAAACTAAGTGCAGTGGTGTAAGAAACTGGTTTTGAAAGCCATCACATGAGATGATTGAATTCCTAGCTGGAATGTGCCTGGAGGAAGAGGATAACTTCATAGCCAGAAGACGAGAGGTAAATATCCAAACAAAGCGAGTCATTGTTTTAACTACAGACATAGGTAAAAAAGTAAAAGTAGAAAAAAAAAGCAAGGACAAATTAAAGAAATGGAAAGACTGATGAGAAGAGAGATCCGAATAGCCTGATATGAGTAAACAAAGGTGTGGAGAGTAAATGAGAAACATTGTGATAATAGCATAACAGCGAATGACAAATCTTAATCAAGAGTGCTTATGAGCCACATTAGAAGAAAGGCGAGGTAATTCAACTGAAGAAGGAAGAAATTGAGCTCATAAGAAACTAAAAGAGTCTGTGATGTGTAGAGCGATTTTAAGAGGTGTTCTCTGAGGAAACTGGGGTAGTACCAGAGTGACAAGGGAAAACAACAGTTACTGGACACTTAACACACACATGAGGGGAAGAGTTGAAAATGGAACTGAACGAGATGGAAACCTTAAGTTCAGGAGCGTGATAGTAAATCGTTTTTTTTGGTCCAATTTCAATGAAATTTTTACAGTGATTTAAGCAGAATTTGTAGCCTACACACTGTGTTTGTAATGACTTCTTGCCTTAAAAGATTGAAAAAATAAATAGTGCCCTGTTCTATAGGGCATAAAACTCCTTTTTCTACAAAATTGGTAAGATGTACAATGCTCTAGTTGACATCAGATGAAAGATAAGGGATAGATAATCTTGGTACTAACCCCGTTTTAGCAAAAATGTCAATAGATTGCACAATAAAAAATGTTGAAGTTTACTATTTTTTTTAAGGATTGTTTTGGGAAGAAAAAAATAATAAAAACAAAGTGGTAAAAAATATCGCAAATCCCCTTTACATGCTAGTAGAACCATCATTACTCAATTACGTGTGCAAAAATCATGACATTCCTATAAATACTTTTTGCCAAAAAATGGAAAATATTGTCAACATATTCGTCAGTTACACATTGTTTACTGTAAATCTTTATGGTGATGGCGCGCCACATTTCAGTATGTTGCACACCTCAACACATGTTGACAACCCACAGGCGACTGAGCTGTTATCACTCCCTGAATCTCAATGGAGTCCTCAGAGAAGCTGCAGTGTAGTGTATTTAAAGTGAAACAATCATAAAAATCATAATTTTTTCGATGACAGCAAGAACAAAAAAATTACATTTTTGGAACAACATACTTTGAAATATAATAGAAACAAGCTAATTACATCAACATTTTACCAGAATTATGAACTATTTTTCGGTAAGAAGGTTTTTTTTTCATAATTTTTAAATTTTCCTTTTTTATCACTCCTACAAAAAATCACACCCTCCTCAAAGCAATGAGACCTGAGAAGGCATCACCATCGAATCTGTTTGACAGGTGGGAGACAGGTGCACGAGGCACAGTGGTGTGACAGGGGCAAAGAAGTGGTATAGGCAAGCTCCATATGTAGTTTTAGGAGTAGGTATTAGACGGCCCACGATTCTAAGATGGATTGAATATGGTGAGTGGCAAATTTAATTAATGGCAGGGCTGTAAGTGTGTGGACACACTTACAGGAAAGTGTGTCCACACACAATCTCACTTTTTTCTCTCACACTCACTCTCCTATTCACTCTCCCTCTCGTTCTCTCTCCTCTTCCTCTCTCCTCTTCCTCTTGCTTCTCCTCCTCCCCCTCTCCCTCCTCTCCAAACTTTCTCCCTGTCCCTCTCTTCCCTTTACCTTTCCCTCTCTTTCTTTCTTCCTCTCTCCCTTTACTCTATCTTTCTCCCCATCTCTCTTCCCCTATCTCACTGTCTCCCCCTCCCACTTTCTGTCCCTCTCCATAATTCTCTCCCTCCAACAAACACCTCCACCACACACACACATACACACACACACACGCTCTCTCTCTCTCTTTCTCTCTCTCTCTCTCTCGATCAATCGAACACACATCACAAACGACCACACGAAAACACAAGTTGTTGTTGTGGTGAGCAAAAAATAAAAATGGGTTGTCAAAGAGCAGGATGGAGAACTAGGGGACTGGTGGATGAACCTGGGAGGGAAGATTGGGTGGCAGAACTCACGAAGAGGGAAGAAGAGTGGGAAAGGAAGCTAGAAGACCTTAGCAAGAAAGTGGAGGAGGGGATAGATGCAGACAGGAAATGGGAGCTATAAGCCACAGCAGCAGAAACTAAGATACAGAGCTTAGAAGAGGATCTAAAAAATTTAAAATAGTCCAAAGAGCACTATGGGAATGACACTGGGAACTGCTGTATCAGTCAAATCGAGGGGACTGTAAGGTACACAGGAGTTATCTGGTACGCACAAGCCCTCTCAGACCACCGTGGAGCCCGGGGACAGACGAGGACACAAGAAACAAACGAAGGGACTGAAGAAAAAGAAAGAACTAAGCAATATGAAGAAGCCCTGACAGACGACAGCAGTGCCCAGGAAAAACTGAGAAGGGAAAATAACAAGCCAATGAGCACAGGAACATCAAATAGAGAAGAGATTGAAGGAAGGAGTGCTGCAGTGGAGGCAACTAAATCGACTCAGGGGATGCAAAGGGTAATTCAGTGGAAGGATGAAAGGGAAAGGTCAGTTTCTGTTAATGGGCTCCAGGAAGCTGAAGGGGAAACTTATGAAGCAAGAGGACAGAGTGAGAAAAAAAATTGAAAGTGCCATGAAAGCAACAGGAGAGGATGACATGACCCAGTTGACAAATTTTCTGAGAATAGGGTTTGCAAGACTAAAATACTGGACAGTCAAAGTGATTTTGAAGGCAGAATTAGCTTGAAATAGGATCCTGCAGCAAAAAGCAAGACTAAGGTACAAACCGACATACCGGAGGGTGTACCTCAACTGCAACAGAACACAAGAACGGCAGAAACTGAAAGAGGGGGTACAAAGATGCAAGAAGGAAAGAGAGGCAAAGATGGAGATGAGCAGGAGAACACACTCGGGAGGAAGAGCAAATGCAACCTCCCTCAGAGCCACCTACAGAAGGACCTCAACCATGACAATCCCAATGCAACCAAATAATCTAACCCAAAACCCACACACTATACCCACTGCCTTATCCTCCTCATCAGAAACTCCACCCCTACAGAAACCACCCATAGTTCCCTGCCAGGTCTCCTGCTTCCCCAACCCCAATGTTCTCCCCAGACCACAGTTTTAGGAAGGTTGAAGGTTATGTATTATAAAGCAGATGGAATAAATAAATGTGAATGGCATGAAAGAATCAAGGAGATGTCGCCAAACATTATAGCACTCACGAAATAAAACTTTTTGGTATAATAGATGCAATCTTCTCACCTAGACATCAGACGCTGAGGAAAGATAGAGGGAGCAGAGGGGGAAGAGGAGTTGCACTGCTCAATAAAAGCCGATGGGGATTTGAGGAAATGGAAGGAATGGACGAAATGAGAGAAAGGGACTACATAGTAGGGGCAATTAAGTCTGGGGGACATAAGGCAGTCATTGCAGAGATGTATAACCCGACAGAAAACAGGAGGCCAAGAGAAGCATATGAAAAGAGCAACAGAGCAATGGAAGACACACTAGCTGAGGTGGCAAGAAGAGCTCACACATGTAGAGCAAAGCTACTAGTTATGGGTGATTTCAATCAAAATGAAATTGATTGGGAAAACCTGGAGCCACATGGAGGCCCCCGAAATGTGGAAAGCCAAGATGATGGATGTGGTAATGGAAAACCTCATCCATCAACGTATAAGAGACACTACCAAAAGAGAGGTAAAGATGAACCAGCAAGACTGGACCTTGTATTCACCTTGAGTAGCTCGGACATTGAGGACATCACATATGAAAGGCCCCTCGCAGCTAGTGATCACGTGGTTCTGAGCTTTGAATACACAGTAGAGTTACAAGTGGCAGGGGTAACAGGAGTAGGATGGGAAAAGCCAAACTAGAAAAAAGGGGACTACACAGGCATGAGGAACTTAATGCAAGAGGTTCAATGGGAAAGAATTGGTAGGAAAATAAGTAAACGAAATGATGTACAAAATGCAAGGAGGCAGAGAAGAAGTTTGTTTCCTATAGCAACAGAAATAATGGTATGACCAAAATGATCCCTTGGAAGTGTAGGAAGGCAAAAACTAAGTGAGCTAGAGAATGGAAAAAGTACAGAAGATAAAAGTCCCAGGAAAATAAAGAGATTAGACGAAGAGCCAGAAATTAGTATGCACAGATAAGGATAGAGGTACAGCGACAGTAGGAAAGCAACATTGTATCGAAATTCACGTCTGACCCGAAGCTGTTGTATACTCACATCACGAGGAAGACATTCAAGGACCAGGTAATCAGGCTGAGGAAGGAAGGTGGGAAGCTCACAAGAAGTGACCATGAAGTATGTGAGGAGTTCAACATGAGATTTAAGGTAGTATTTACAATGGAGACAGAAAGGACTCCGAGAAGTCAGGATAGTGAGGGACACCAACAAGGGATATACCAACAAGTGCTGGATGAAATACACACAACCGAGGAGGTGAAGAACCTGCTAATTGAACTTGATACCTCAAAGGCGGTGGGACCAGACATCTCTCAGCGCGTCCTTAAAGAGGAAGCAGAGACACTGTGTGAAACTAACAACAGTTTTCATCACATCCATTGAAACTGGGAAACTAAATGAGGTATAGAAGATGGCAAATGGAGTCCCATTTTTAAAAAAGGAGACAGACTCGAGGCACTAAACTATAGACCAGTGTCACTGACGTGTATAGTATTGAAAGTCATGGAGAAGATTATCAGGGGGAGAGTGGTGGAACATCTAGAATCTACCAAGCTAATAAACGATAGCCAGCATGGATTCAGGAGAGAAAATCCTGTTTCACGAACCTACTGGAGTTTTACGACAAGGTAATGGAAGTAAGACACGGGAGAGAGAAAGGTGGATAGGTTGCATTTTCTTGGACCGTAAGAAGGCATTTGACACAGTTCCACACAAGAGATTTGTGTAAAAGCTGGAGAACGAGGCAGGGATAACAGGGAAGGCACTATAATTGATCAAAGAATACCTGTCAGGAAGACAGCAGCGAGTCATGGGACGTGGGGGGGTCCCACAGGGGTCAGTCCTAGGACCAGTGCTGATTCTGGTATTTGTGAACGACATGACGGAAGGAATAAACTCCGAAGTGTCCCTGTTTGCAGATGATGTGAAGTTGATTAGAAGAATTCAGTCGGACGAGGACCAGGCAGAACTACAAAGGGATCTGGACTGGCTGCAGGCCTGATCCAACAACTGGTTCCTGGAGTTCAACCCTACCAAATGCAAAGTCAGGAAGATTAGGGAAGGGCAAAAAAGACCGCAAACGGAACACAGTCTAGGGTGCCAGAGACTAAAAACCTCACTCAAGGAAAAGGATCTCGGGTAAGTATAACACCGGGTACATCTCCTGAGGCGCACATCAACCAAATAACTGCTGCAACATACAGGCGACTATCAAACCTATGAACAGCATTCAGACATCTCAATAAGGCATAAACCATACCCCCGGCCGGGATTGAACCCGCGGTCATAGAGTCTCAAAACTCCAGCCCGTCGCGTTAGCCACTAAACCAGCTAGCCACAATAAGATTCATCCAACTAGGTATATTTCTACACCATAGGAAGGTTAGCACAGGCACCTCTGTGACCACAAATGCAAGTTTTTACAGACGAATCTCCAGCTAGCGTGGCCGTGACGAACTCTAGCTCAAGTCCCCTCATTGCCGTCAACATGACTCAAGAAATCGTAATGACACGATTGCAAACAAACCATACCCCCGGCCGGGATTGAACCCGCGGTCATAGTCTCAAAACTCCAGCCCGTCGCGTTAGCCACTAGACCAGCTAGCCACAATAAGATTCATCCAACTAGGTATAAGTAACTGAGTCATGTTGACGGCAGTGAAGGGACTTGAGCTAGAGTTCGTCACAGCCACGCTAGCTGGAGATTCGTCTGTAAAAACTTGCATTTGTGGTCACAGAGGTGCCTGTGCTAACCTTCCTATGATGTAGAAATATACCTAGTTGGATGAATCTTATTGTGGCTAGCTGGTCTAGTGGCTAACGCGACGGGCTGGAGTTTTGAGACTCTATGACCGCGGGTTCAATCCCGGCCGGGATTGACAACAGCTGAGGGAGAGGACAAAAAAGCGAAAGGAGCTAGGAAAAGAGACAACGATGGAACCAGCAGAGGTC
>NC_091341.1:29183915-29358915 GCF_038502225.1 Cherax quadricarinatus
AGAAATACATTGTTGATATAAAGGTGGCATATAAGGTACATGTTGTTACGTGTGTATCACCGATTATAAGGCGAAAATCTCATCCATCTCCTCAGAGCTGGGGCGTGTGCCCAAAATACAGCAGGCATTACCCCTTTGAACAGCCTCACTGAGCCGCTGGAACAGAAAACTAGCTGCCCTGGGATCCCTAGTTACCCTGATGAGTCTTTTTCCCAGCTCCTTAAGGAATTTAAATGCACTCTTTCCCCATATCTCTGAGCCTATGGGAACAAACATATAATGATGGACAAGTTCTCCAAATTTTCTAGACTTTCGGGACTCCCAGAAGCTGGCAGCTGCCCCTCCTTCCTCCCTGGTGTATTGGAGATAGGTATCAGCCAAGGTAGATGCACATGTATAGTCCCACACCACCTGCTTCCCATCTGTCCAGGCTTGAAGGGTGATACCATCTGGACGCTTCTGGCTGCCGCTTCTGGCTGCCATCAGATCTGCATAGTTGGGGTGGCTCCCTTACTGCTGGGCATCCAGCTGTTGTGAGGCTCCTCTTGATGTTATTAACCTCATGTCTTGCAATCTTTCCCTCGGATTTACGGCACACAAGACCATGGTACCCGAATCGGTTTGCTGCTTCACTGCCACAAATACACCTGTGTTCGGCGAGAATAGGGGCGGCAAGTCGAAGGGCAACACCGATGCGGATGGTCTGTGGGTCGAGGCGTGTGCCAAGGCTGGAGTTGGGAACAGCGAACAGAAAGTCCCCAGCATGAGGGGCTCTCACTGCCAGGAGGCGGGCTCTATCCGCTACAAGTGAGCTTCAGAATGCAACAAAACAACGAACGCTGCTACTGGATGTGATAACCACAACAACGCTCACCATCACCAGTGAAAAGATTGAAGAAAAAGCCAAAAATAAGTGAAAAGTGAAGTGAAAAAAATAAACAGATTGCAGCTGTTAAGTTCAGTAATAAAGTGTAGCAAGTAAGTTAAGCGATAGAAAAAGGATAAAACGAAATGAATTTCTCAAATGTTGCTGTTGTTGTTGGGGGTTATAAGGGCCACTGACAGCATACGCCACTCTGCGCATGCATCTCTTCCCCAAGGTAAATGCTATATGTTCACCAGTTTATTTCTTTACATTCTCTATTATGTTTTATTATGTTTTTATGTTTTCCTTATGAAATTAGTGCAGTTAGCCTCACAAACACTCACTTTTCTCTTATAACACCGCCTCAGAAGGGAAAACATGGGAAGATGTTTTCAGAGCCGCTACCACTTTTAACATAATTACATTTTATTCATTCTTGTTAAATATATTGTTTATGTCATATTAGATGAATTGTGATAGATAAATAAGCCGTACAGTTGATATTAGCGTCATATTCAAGTATTTTGTCCTGCCTCCAGAGCAGGAATTCAGCTGGAATGAATTAATAGCATATAAATTAATTTAAATGAGGAAAATTGACTCAGCATATGAGCAGATCAGGTTACGAACTAGGTCACGGAACGGATCAAACATGTAAGCCGAGGTTCCACAGTATGTATATATCATTCTGAATTGGAAAAACTGGTCAATTAGAAAAAAATCATTTAAAATAAAGTCCTTTCTAAAATTTTCTCTTGTACGTTTAAAGATATTGGGAGGTACCAGCTCTAGAACTGTCCTGGGGACCCTCATCTTCTGAGAAAAGAATAAACTTGCTTCAGGGAAAACTCAAGGTTCTCCCTGAAGCTGTTTGAAAATTTTCTCCTACCACCCTCTATATATTCTACATATCCCTTATTTAGAAACAAGATACATTGACAAAATACATTGACAAAAATACAATGTGGAGTAAAACAACATAGATAACTCAGAGCTACATCTCGAATACTTCGTCCAGCTCCCCGGCGGTGGGCCGCGTGCCCAGAATGCTGCAGGCATTTCCTCTCTGGATCGCGACACCGAGTCTCTGAAAGAGAAAGCTGGTCGCCCTGTGGTCCTTGATTTCTATGATGAGTTTTTCACCCAAAATTTTAAGAACTTTAGAGCACACTTGCCCCATGCTCCAAGGGTCCCCGACCATATTGGGATGAAGTTATAGCAAGGGGGAAGGTCTTCATATTTGCGGGTCTTCTGGGCCTCCTTGTGGCTGGCAGCTCCACCCCCTTCAGCTACGGAGTATGGCGAGTAGGTGTCTACCAATGTGGCGGTGCAGGTGTAGTCCCAGGCAATCTGCTTTCCATCCTTCCAGGGTAGCATAGTGGCTCCATCAGGACACTTTTGACTTCCGTCAGACCTCTGCACTTGGGGTTCCCGTTGAGCTGGGCAACGGGCTGTGGCGAGGCTTCTCTTTATGTTGACATTGACCTCATGTCTGGCATACTTCCCTTTTGATGTGTGACACACGAGATCACAAAGTCCGAACTGATCAAATGTCGCCCTGCCGCAAATACACCTATGTTCGGTGAGGATGGGGGCGGCTAGGTGAAGCGCAACACCAATCCGGATGGCCTGTGGGTCGAGTCGAGTGCCCTGGGAGGAATTGAGAACAGCTAGAAGGAAACCTCCTGAGTGTGGTGCCTTCCCTGAAGCATTGATGAGCATTGTGTTGGCGATTTTTTCCATGATCAGTTTGTCCCAGTGGGACTGTTTGTGCTCTTTAGGAGGAGCTGGTCTACTGGAGGAGTCTGCAAGGGTGTCCCATGGCATCGATGGTTCAGTAAACTTGGGGTCTTGAGCTCCTGCCAAGTCTCTCTAGCGTTCGGGGACGATCTTCTTGACTAATGCACTGGAAGCCAACCACGAAGACATAAGCAGGTAAAACAACATGTGTTGCTTTGCGCACCGCTTAACCTCCCAGTCGCACTGGGAGAGTTGCCTGATCCCATTGCTGATCCTCTAGTGACAGGTTCAGTGCCTTCCTAAAGGTTCATCTCAGGTGTGCATCATATTCGCCGAGTGTTGGGTTGTCAAAAGAGGGTGCTCACCTCAGGAAGTGAGAGAGTTTTGGCATATTGAGACACCTTGTGAGGAGATACAGAGCATCATGGGCATGAAGATCGCTTATTCTCTCCTCCATTCTCATCAGGTCATTCAGTTTGTCCTTGAGGAAAGTGTCAATGGCGGTGCTCCCAAGAGGGTACTGTTGGACGGAGTGGTAGTAGAGACTTCTGGGAGGATTCTTCGCACGGCATTGATTGTTTCCTATATTTATGTTGTTTTAATCTTAGTTCAAGATTTTTACAAGTTTGACCATAATAAACTTTATCGCAAATTTTACAAGGAATCTTATAGACACATCCATCAGCATTTTGGGGGGAATTCTTTATCAAAAGTTTTTTTTACTGTATCAAGATTTTTGAATACAACTTTAATATTAAAAGTCTTAAGAGAAGGCATATCAACCAAGTTTTCATGGTAAGGGAGAACCAACATACTTTTAGTTGAATAAGGCTGGTTGTCCCTTTTTGAATAGTTTTTCTGGCATTTATAGATTTGGAAAAGGCGTATGACAGGGTGGATAGGGGGGCAATGTTGCATATGTTGCAAATGTATGGAATAGGAGGTAGGTTATTGGAATTAGTGAAGAGTTTTTACGAGGACAGTGAGCCTCAAAATATTTTCAGATGGGGTTGTAAGAGAAGTGAATGTTAGGGTGTTGGCAAGAGGTGTGGGGTTAAAAAATAATCTAACACAAAGTGGTAGTTGTCACAGTTGCTCTTTGCTGATGACACTGTGCTTTTGGGAGTTGCTGAAGAGAAGTTGCAGAGGTTGGTTGATGAATTTGGTAGGGTATGTAAAAGATGAAAATTAAAAGTGAATATAGGAAAGAGTAAGGTGATAAGAATAAAAAAAAATAGGTAACGAAAGAGTGGATATCAGATTTGAGGGAGAGAGTATGGAGGCGGCGAATGCATTCAGATATCTAGGAGTGGACGTGGCAGCAGATGCGTCTATGAAAGGTGAAGTGAATCATAGAATTGACGAGGGGAAAAAGGTGAGTGGTGCACTGAGGAGTCTGTGGAGGCAAAGAACTTTATCCATGAAAGCAAAGAGTTGAATGTATGAGAGAATAGTTGTACCAACGCTCTTATATGGTTGCAAATCATGGATGGTGAATGTTGCAACAAGAAAAAAACTGGAAGCAGTGGAGATGTCATGTCTGAGGGCAATGTGTGGTGTGAATTTAATACAGAGAATTCATAGTTTGGAAATTAGGAGGAGGTGCGGGATTACCAAAAGTATTACCCAGAGGGCTGAGGAGGGGTTGTTGAGGTGGTATGGACATGTAGAGAGGATGGAACGAAATAGAATGACTTCGAGAGTGTATAAATCTGTAGTGGAGGGAAGGCGGGGTAGGGGTCGTCCTAGGAAAGGTTTGAGGGAGGGAGTAAAGGAGGTTTTGTGAGCGAGGGGCTTGGACTTCCAGCAAGCATGCGTGAAAGTGATAGACAGGAGCGAATGGAGACAAATGGTTTTTAGGAATTGACATGCTGTTGGAGTGTGAGCAAGGTAATATTTATGAAGGGATTCAAGGAAACCGGAGAGCCGGACTTGAGTCCTGGACAGTGCTGAAGTGAATGATGAAAGTTTTTCTTTTTCGGGCCACCCTGCCTTGGTGGGAGACGGCTGATGTGTTAACAATAAAATAAAAATATATTTCAATAAAATCAAGGTAAACAGGTGATATTAAGGGTAACAATGATCTTAAATATAAAATTTACAGAAAACCAAGAAATAACTGTTCCTATATACACTGTTGTTCTTCACATCATGATAGTTAAACTGTCAGTATTCTCAACAATGTTTTTGAGAACTTTGCGTATTTGTAGACCAGAGTTCATAGATGAAGAAATCTCAAAAACTTATGGAATAGCTAATGATCTAAAATACCCAAGAAAATTAATTGATAAATCCTTTAAAATTGCCAGAAATATTTTTACTATTCAAAAAGGGGACAACCAGCCTTATTCAACTAAAAATATGTTGGTTCTCCCTTACCATGAAAACTTGGTTGATATGCCTTCTCTTCTTAAGACTTTTAATATTAAAGTTGTATTCAAAAATCTTGATACAGTAAAAAAACTCTTGATAAAGAATTTCCCCCAAAATGCTGATGGATGTGTCTATAAGATTCCTTGTAAAATTTGCGATAAAGTTTATTACGGTCAAACTGGTAAAAATCTCGAACTAAGATTAAAACAACATAAATATAGCATTAGAACTGGACAAGATTCCAATGCTCTATTCATGCATGTAAGAGATTTTAACCATCCAATTGATTTTCAAAAAGTTGAGAAAGTAGTATCAAGCAAGTCCATGGTCGACAGGAATATAATTGAATCTTGTTTCATAAAAAGCAGTTTTGACAATAATATGAATATTTCCTTTGGTTTATATAAATTAGATCCATTTATAATTAATAGAACTTGGGAAGAATTTAATAATACACTGGACAAAAAATAATTTTAAAAATTTTCTTGGGTAGAATAGTTTGTTGGTGGTTGTGCAAAGGACCTGTCCAGTTGGGTCGGCGCGCGTCAGGTTTTAACCGTTGTGGGATCTGATAGTGAGGTGTTGGCCAGACCCCTTATATAGCTTCCTTGGATGCTTTACTTTCATAGTTCCTTGATAATGTGAGTAGTCACGAAAGCGCTTTTAATTTCTCTTTTCTTTCATAGTGGTTGTTTTATATATATATATATATATATATATATATATATATATATATATATATATATATATATATATATATATATATATATATATATATATATTATATATATATATATATATATATATATATATATATATATGCATACACACACGCAGTGAGCAGCGGGATGGAAGACACCTCAGGTGTAATATACAATCACCTATATGGTGAAAGGAGAAGTTGAGTGGTAGGGCCAGCCCGGCAATCACTGGCAGCTGGCTGTCACAAACCCTGCTCCGAAGTGATTATCATACATACAGCACCTAGCATTTAGTAGAAAGATAAAATTTAGAAGCAAGGAATAGATGACCTTGGGAGGAGGCATGTGCACGCAGGAGTAAGTGCAGGTCGATAGGACCACACACCTGACACCAATTTTAAGAGATAAAATTTAAGCACACAAAGACAGTACAATCAGCGAACCAAGTTATTGGGTACACAGGTAGTACAAATGTTTTACACATGTTGGCATACGAAGGACTCGTGAACATTCACACAAGTACACGTGTTTGGCGTGAAGAAGCTGACTGGTACTATTATTGGTATATTGATATTAGTACTATTGGTATTACTATTGTTAGGGTTAGTACTATTAGTATCACTGTTAGTATGTTGTTAGTATATTGATATATGCGGGTATACGAAGGACTATAAACACACAGTGCAGTGTTCAGGCTTGTAGAAGCTGAGTATTGGCATTATATTATTTTTGTTAGTATTATTAGTATTACTATTAGTATGTTGTTAGTATATGAATTCATAGAAGGGTGAGGCGCAGACTATTTGTGGGCACACGAGCATAAAAAGGGTGTCTCAAAAACAGTCTCCACCCCAACTCCACTCAAGGTTTCCCATCCTCAGTCTCTCCCCCCCCACTAACTCCTAATCTGGCCCACAAGAGACTCACGCATTCCCCCTCACCCCCTACCTACCCACCCCTCAACCCCTCTCGACCCTCTGCCACCAAAAGGGGGTAAGTACTCACACACACACACACACACACACACACACACACACACACACACACTTCCTCTTTCTCTCCCCTCTACCACTCCCTTTTCTCTCCTCCTCTCCCCCCTCACTTTTCCTTCCTCCCTTTCATCCCCTTTTCCCTCTAGAAGAAAAAATGGTAGCTCAGAGGGGATCTCGAAGATTCCAGGGATCAGAGGGGAATGGTTCTGGTAAGGAAGAATGGATGGAAGAGCAGTGCAAAGGGATGGAACAAGAGTGGGAGAGAAAACTAGGAGAGATTTCTGCAAAAATGGAGACCGAGCTTTCTGTGAAATTGGAAAAAGAGTCGAAGCTGCTGTAGCCAGGATAAGGGTTCTAGAATATGAGGTAAATAGGCACAGAAACTGAAGCTGGTACACCCCTACTGAGCGAGGGGCCGAACAGGAAGAAAGGAGAATTAACTTACACTAATGCCCTATCACCCTCATCAGCCCACCAAGCAGGGCTAAGGAATGAAGAGGGAGAGCAGCTGGGTGCAAGTGATGAGAGGAACAGGTCATATGCAGAGGCCCGACCATGCCACCAAGAGCTAAAGGAAAAAATAAGGGACAAAATGGCCATGTACAGACTGGAACCACCCTCACAGGCCCCCCCAAGACACAGTGTTGGAGAGGAAACTGAAGGTATGGTACACCAATGCTGATGGAAAAACAAATAAGTGGGAGGAGTGGCATGAAAGAGTCAAGAGGCATCACCGGACATCATAGCTCTCATAGAAACCAAGCTCACAGGGATGATAACAGATGCCATCTTTCCAACCGGATATCAGATCCTGAGGAAAGACAGAAGGAACAGAGGGGGTGGAGGAGTGGCACTGCTGACCAAAAACCGATGGGATTTTGTAATAATGTTGGTAGAATTACCGACAATATGTAAAGTAAAAGGACACAAGTGCAACTAATGTAACGGCTTGATAAAGCTCCTGGCGAGCGAAACGTTGCTACAATAAAATGTCACATTAGTTGCACTTTTGTCCTTTTACGATGGGATTTTGATGAGCTGGAGAGAAGAGACACAGGAGAAGCAAAAGATTACATAGTACTAATGCTTCAGTCTGGAGGTCCTGAGGTGGTAATTTCAGTGATGTATAACCCACCACAGAACAGCAGGAGGCCAAGACAAGAGTATGATGAGAGTAATAGAGCAATGGTTGATACACTGGCTGAGGTGGCCAGAAGGGCTCATGCGAGCAGGGCAATGCTACTGATCATGGTTGACTTCAACCACAAGGAAATCGATTGGGAAAACTTGGAGCCACATGGGGGCCAAGAAACTTGAAGAACTAAGATGATGGAGGAAGTATTGAAAAACCTCATGTACCAACACGTAAGGGAGACTACCAGAGAGAGGAGAGGATGAACCAGCAAGACTGGACCTAGTATTCACCTTGAGTAGTTCAGATATTGAGGACATCACATATGAAAGACCCCTTGGGGCCAGTGATCATGTGGTTTATGCTTCGAACACATAGTAGAGTTACAAGTGGAGTGGGAAACAGGAAGTATTTACAGTAGACACAGGAATGGCTCCGAGAAGACAGCACAGAGGGGAACACCAACAGGGAACATACCAACAGGTGCTGGATGACATACAAACAATGGAGGAGGAAGTGCAGAAGCTGCTAAGTGACCTCAATACCTCAAAGGCGAGGGGTCTGGACATCTCCCCGTGGGTCCTTAGAGAAGGAGCAGAGACTCTGTGCGTGCCATTAACCACAATCTTCAATACATCCTTTGAAACTGGGCAACTACCTGAGGTATGGAAGATGGCAAATGTAGTCTCCATTTTTAAGAAAGGAGACAGAAACGAGGCACTAAACTACAGACCAGTGTCTCTGACGTGTATAGTATGCAAAGCCGTGGAGAAGATTATCAGGAGGAGAGTGGTGGAGCACCTGGAACGAAACACGATTATAAACAACAACCAGCACTGATTTATGGAAGGCAAAATCTGTGTCACAAACCTTCTAGAGTTTTATGACAAGGTAGCATAAGTAAGAAACGAGAGAAAGGGGTGGGTTGATTGCATTTTCCTGGACTGCAGGACGGCCTTTGACACAGTTCCCCACAGGAGATTAGTGCAGAAGCTGGAAGATCAGGCACGTATAGCAGGAAGGGCACTGCAATGGATCAGAGAATACCTGACAGAGAGGCAACAAAGGGGCATGGTACGTGATGAGGTATCACAGTGGGTTATTGTGACGAGCGGGGTTCCACAGGGGTCAGTCCTAGGACCAGTGCTATTTTTTATATATATGAATGATATTGTCGAAGGGATAGACTCTGATGTGTCCTTGTTCGCATATGATGAGAAGCTAATGAGAAGGATTAAATCGGATGAGGATCAGGCAGGACTACAAAGAGGCCTGGATAGGCTGGACACGTGGTCCAGCAACTGGCTTCTCGATTTCAAATCTGCCAAATGTAAAGTCATGAAGATTGGGGAAGGGCAAAGAAGACCGCAGAGTATAGGCTAGGTGGACAAAGGCTGCAAACCTCACTCAAAAAGAAAGATCTTGGGGTGATCATAACACCGAGCATGTCTCTGGAGGCGCATATCAACCAGATAACTGCTGCAGCACATGGGCGCTTGGCAAACCTGAGAATAGCGTTCCGATACCTTAGTAAGTAATCGTTCAAGACACTGTACACTGTGCACGTCAGGCCCATACTGGAGTATGCAGCATCAGTTTGGAACCCACAACTGGTCAAGCATGTCAAGAAATTAAAGAAAGTATAAAGATTTGCAACAAGGCTAGTTCCGGAGTTCAGGGGTATGTCCTACGAAGAAAGGTTGAGGGAAATCGGACTGACGACACTGGAGGACAGGAGGGTCAGGGGAGACATGATAACAACATACAAAATAATGCTTGGAATACACAAGGTGGACAGAGACAGGATGTTCCGGAGAGGGATTAACACTCAGACGAGACACAGGGATGTTAGGAGGTACTTCTTCAGTCACAGAGTCGTCAGAAAGTGGAATAGCCTAGCAAGTGATGTAGTGGAGGCAGGAACCATACATAGCTTTAAGACGAGGTATGACAAAGCTCAGGAAGCAGAGAGAGGACCTAGTAGCGATCAGTGAAGAGGCAGGGCCAGGAGCTGAGTCTCAACCCCTGCAACCACAATTAGGTGAGTACACATACACACACACACACACACACACACACACACACACACACACACACACATGGCTTTTGAAAGTTGCAGTGAGGAAGAGGTTGGAGGCAGTAGAGAGTAATGTGTGTGGACTAGGAGGTGTTTAGTTACGAAAAGTATTAATTAAATGGCTTGGGAGGGGTTGTTCAGGTGGATTTAACATTTACAGAGAGTGGAAGAAACTAGGATGAATAGTTTAGCATATAAATTTAGGGTGAAAGGAAGGAAGGAAAGGAATCTTCCTGGGAAATGTTGGAGGGAGGGTAAAGGGGGTTTTAAGTATAAGGGGTCTGGAAACGTAAGAAGCTTGTGTGAGCATGTTAGATAAGAAAGGAGGCGATTCCTAGTATAACTTAAGGTGCCGTTGCAGTGTGAACAAGATAACATTAATGAAGGAATTCAGGGAAAACTGTTAACTGGAAATGAGTCCTGGAAGTGGGAGGTACAGTTCTTATCCTCTGGAGAGGTAAGAATGTTGCAGTTTGAAGGGTCATCTCAACTGTGATGTCGTCGCTCTACTGGCAAGACAGTGATTGATTCCTTATTGGGTAGCCTGACCTCAGTGGCATACGGCACTCGCACACATATACATATACGAGTGGCGAAACGTTTTGGACTGAAGACACTCGTGGCGAAACGTTTCCTTGAATAAATGTCCTGAACTGTACGTAAGTGTCTTTTCCCAAACAAATATGTAAATTCGATTATAAGTAGTAGACAGTAAAAGCCTAAAAAAGTGGGATTACTGGACTGAAGGGGTGGGGGTACCAGATTTACCGAAAACTCTGCTATACTAAACATTAAATTAATCAGACCTGATCCACTTAATCTATCGACTACAGGACATGAACAAACTTCCAATAAAACATATTTAGTCCTCTGTATTGATGACAGCCGGAGATACAAAGATATTGTAAGCAAACAAACCATACCCCCGGCCGGGATTGAACCCGCGGTCATAGAGTCTCAAAACTCCAGCCCGAGTTTTGAGACTATGACCGCGGGTTCAATCCCGGCCGGGGGTATGGTTTATTTGCAATCGTGTCATTACGATTTCTTAAGTCATATTGTAAGCAAGCTTTAATCTCTCTCTCTCTCACCATCTCTTCTCCCCTTATTTCTTCCCTCCCCTATTTATCCCTCTCTCCCTTTTTTTCCCTTTCCCCTCCCTCCATCTCTCTCCTCCCTTCTTTCTTCCTCTCTCTCTCTCTCCCTCTCTAAATGGAAATATTGAAAGTCTGCCTGCTTGCCTATCTTAAATGGAGTGGTGGAGAAGGGTGTTGGAAGCGACTAAGATAAGAGAAAGTAGGAGGGAAGGATGGGTGAAAGTAAGTAGGAGAGAGGGGTGGGTGGACGTGAGAGGGAGGGGGTGAGTGGACGTGAGAGAGAGGGATGGGTGGACGTGAGAGGGAGGGGGTGAGTGGACGTGAGAGGGAGGGGGTGAGTGGACGTGAGAGAGAGGGGGTGAGTGGACGTGAGAGGGAGGGGGTGAGTGGACGTGAGAGGGAGGGGGTGAGTGGACGTGAGAGGGAGGGGGTGAGTGGACGTGAGCGGGAGGGGGTGAGTGGACGTGAGAGGGAGGGGGTGAGTGGACGTGAGAGGGAGGGGTTGAGTGGACGTGAGAGGGAGGGGGCGAGTGGACGTGAGAGGGAGGGGGAGAGTGGACGTGAGAGTGAGGGGGTGAGTGGACGTGAGAGGGAGGGGGTGAGTGGACGTGAGAGGGAGGGGTTGAGTGGACGTGAGAGGGAGGGGGTGAGTGGACGTGAGAGGGAGGGGGCGAGTGGACGTGAGAGGGAGGGGGAGAGTGGACGTGAGAGGGAGGGGGTGAGTGGACGTGAGAGGGAGGGGGTGAGTGGACGTGAGAGGGAGGGGGAGAGTGGACGTGAGAGGGAGGGGGTGAGTGGACGTGAGAGGGAGGGGGTGAGTGGACGTGAGAGGGAGGGGGTGAGTGGACGTGAGAGGGAGGGGGTGAGTGGACGTGAGAGGGAGGGGTTGAGTGGACGTGAGAGGGAGGGGTGAGTGGACGTGAGCGGGAGGGGGTGAGTGGACGTGAGAGGGAGGGGGTGAGTGGACGTGAGAGGGAGGGGTTGAGTGGACGTGAGAGGGAGGGGGTGAGTGGACGTGAGAGTGAGGGGGTGAGTGGACGTGAGAGGGTGGGGGTGAGTGGACGTGAGAGGGAGGGGGGGAGTGGACGTGAGAGGGAGGGGGTGAGTGGACGTGAGAGGGAGGGGTTGAGTGGACGTGAGAGGGAGGGGGTGAGTGGACGTGAGAGTGAGGGGGTGAGTGGACGTGAGAGGGAGGGGGTGAGTGGACGTGAGAGGGAGGGGGTGAGTGGACGTGAGAGGGAGGGGTTGAGTGGACGTGAGAGGGAGGGGTTGAGTGGACGTGAGAGGGAGGGGTTGAGTGGACGTGAGAGGGAGGGGGTGAGTGGACGTGAGAGGGAGGGGGTGAGTGGACGTGAGAGGGAGGGGGTGAGTGGACGTGAGAGGGAGGGGGTGAGTGGACGTGAGAGGGAGGGGTTGAGTGGACGTGAGAGGGAGGGGGTGGGTGGTCGTGAGGGAGGAAGACAGGGACACCATAAACATTCTAGACTGTAGGTAAATGGTTCAGAGAACCGACATGTTGTTAAATTAGACACATGTGCAACTCTTGGGTATCTTTATTGAGGAAACGTTTCGCCACACAGTGGCTTCATCAGTCCATACAAAGGATAAACATGAACAGTAGGAGAATGAGGTAATCAGTCCCTCAGCCTTGAGTCGATGTGGTCAGTCCATCAATCTTTGTATGGACTGATGAAGCCACTGTGTGGCGAAACGTTTCCTCAATAAAGATACCCAAGAGTTGCATATGTGTCTAATTTAACAATATTCTAGATGCAGGTGACAGACAACTGAGACAGACTTTACAGTACGTGTACCAAACCCGGGAGACTTGCGGCAACAATAATGTAAATATCAAATCTACATTTAACAAACTGGCTGGCTAACTGGCTGGCTGGCTTCCTGACAGGCTTGCTGGCTGGCTGGCTTCCTGAAAGGCTTCCTGGCTGGCTGGCTTCTTGACAGGTTTACTCGCTGGCTGGCTTCCTTACAGGCTGGCTGGCTAGCTGACTGGCTGACTTACTAGCTGGCTAACTCACTAGCTAATTTGCTGACTGGCTGGCTGGCTTCCTGACAGGTTTACTGGCTGGCTAACTGACTGACTGGCTGACTTACTAGCTGGCTAACTCACTAGCTAATTCGCTGACTGGCTGACGAACTAAGCTGGCTGCCTGCTTGTTTGCTTTTCCTTGCCGTACCTGCCCTGCCTTGCCCTGCCTTGCCCTGCCTTGCCCTGCCTTGCCCTGCCCTCGCTTCTTATAAACGGTTATTTTGTCTGAGGCAACATAATTTCCAGTTGAACACGACAGGCTTGTCTCTACCACCACAAAGAAAATAGACAGGTATTGGACGAAGCCTGCGCCGTGCAAACTTGCCAATAAGCAGAGTTGGTTCATTTTATCTGGCGTACGAGAAAACCAGACAGCCGATCGATATAGCAGATTTGGTTCGCTTAATGCCTTTTTTCATCGGACATACCATTAAGCGTACATGGTGAGCCTTTGCCCGGCCACATTTTTAGTTCTTTTTATCAAATATCCGTTTTATAAGGGTTATTTTTAATCGAATTTTCACTGCATATAGAAAGGGGGCAGCGCAGCCGAAATACTGGTCTAACCCATAATTTGAACTGCGATGTATTTATGTACTAATACATCCATACATATAAATAAATTCATATGTACATGCATATACGTGTACTCGTACATTCACAAACACAGAAAAGTATATAGAAGCTTCGAAGTTCAAATTATGGGTTAGGCCAGTATTTCGGCTGCACTGCCCCTCTCTATGTAACAGCGGATAATGTGGAAGATAAGTTTGGTCAGCGTCTGCGGAATTAAGAAAGAACCTGACCTTCGTGTAATGGTGTCATTTGTAGCAATCAGAACTGATTTCAATCACTGCTTACATTCTGCCTCTTCTTTGATAACTAGCTTGGCGCTGGGAAAATGCATCAGATGGTTTCCCTTGCTGCGATGAATAGTGGAAGCATTGTTCATATCATATCTCTGGCAGACTCTTCTGTACTCGATAATCCTGGTGTTTAGTTTCCTGCAGGTTTCACCTATGTAAAAATTATCACCATCCCCACATGGTATCATGTAGACGCCGGAGCTAAGGATGTGAATAGTTTATTGTGTTGTTGACTGGTGTAACTATATATATCTGCAGGGGTTGGATTCTTAGCTGGCATTGTGGAATTTTTTCTCTGCTCTTCTCCTTCGGTGGGTGAAGTGCTGTGGACAGCTTACTTTAAAAACGAAAGGCTTTATTGATGTAATTACATTCAAGGGATATGGGCGAGAACGTATTCTACGATCTCTTTGAGAAAAAGTCAATAATAATCTTCGTTTTATTCTATTATGGTGATATGATAGGTAGTGGAGTAGATCACTGTTTTCTTAGTGGACTTGTGACATGCCTTTATGTACACTGTATCTTCACTCCTGCAGATCTGCCTTCCAGTTTTCTTCTTCCGGGATTTAGACTTTGAATCTTCCTTCCTCCAAATATTCAATGTACATTCTGGCTGTAACTCTGCTTAATGGTGAACTCACTGCTATACCAAATGAATGATTCTATATGAAGTCTCAAAAGAGAAGTATTTAAAACCAATACTTCGATCATACAGTAATAATAATAATAATAATAATAATAATAATAATAATAATAATAATAAAAATAATAATATTTCTACAAGTACATGTACATGGCATACAGGTCTAGCCGACATTAATGATATGTTACTATACAAAAAGTCTTGTTATGCAAAGCATTTCGGACAAATTAGGTCAATGTTTTAGTCAATATGCGACCCACACCAGTCGACCAACACCCAGGTACCTATTTTACTGATTGGTGAACGGTTATGATTAGGGATACTGAATCTAGCGTGAATTTTCTACTGAATGAGGTCAAGAGTTTATATAAGAAGTGCCATTGCAAATGATGTGACATCAAATCTCCAAAGTTTCTTTGTTCCTTAACTTAAAGCTCTGTGCTGATGGTTCCAAGAGTATGTGAGAGGCGTTTAGTAGCTGCTAGAAGTCACCGGTTTCTTCAACACGCAAGTTATACTTTTTGTATCAGACTGAACACACATTAGTCTATTAAATAATATTCCAGTAGTCCTTTCACGAGCTAGTCCAAAATCACCGACCGGATTAATTAAAAAATAAGTGATCCACTGATTGAATTCAAAAGCTGACAGTTTCTAGGTTCCCTTAATACACAACCGGATTCGTTGAAAAATAAGGTATCGTCTCACCGGATTCGTAAGCTGACGGGGTTTTTAGGTGCCCTTACCAAACACCAAAACAGTTACTGCTAGCAGCGGTAAGAGTGTCTCATATCTAGCTACAGTATATGTACCAATATGTATATGCCAATATATAATCTTTTATATAATAAGCCTATCCTAGCCAGCCTACCCAGAAGAACTGTTAAAGACAACTAAATACTTCTAGTCGTTATAGACTAGCTAGTTAGAAGAGTTGCAAAGTGTTGTAAATGACCACCACCATGAAAATTTGTGTAGTCTGCAGAAAGGGTAAGAGACAAAGTCATGCCTGGATTGCATGAAATCTGTGGTAAAAGGTCCCATGGGTCATGCAGAACTTTAAACCAGTGACCACGTATGATATAAAATCAGATAAATGTTTTTGGGGCTGCCCAAATGAGATACACCTCCATGAGGAAATTACATTTATCAATAAAATCGCCTTCTTGAAAGACATGTCAGCCTGGTATGACAACTGGGAAAATAAAATGGGTGGGATGGACGGGGCTCTCTTGGAGGACAGTGCTCCTGAGGGTGCTAGCAAATGGAGATAGTGGCCCTGATGATGAAACAGGTAAAGACAACTCTATTCAGTTTACAGAGGTACAAAATAGCGATGCTGCTGTAATGTGTTGACACATTACCAGCAAAAACTGGTGGAAGCACTGATGTCCATACAGGAACGGCAGGTAGAGGCGAAACAAAAAAAAATGTACCAGCAGTGAATGCAGTCACAAAAGAATCCTAGCAAACGAAATTTCAATCTACGCAAATTCTGTGCCTTGGGTATCTGCAGGCATGGTATACCTTGTAAAACAGATGGGACATGCACCTTTGACCATCCCATAAAATGCCACTCCAGCATGACAACAGGAGAGTGCAACTACCCTTCCTGTAACTTATTTCACCCTAAAATGTGTCACTTGTCACTCCATGAAAGAAAATGCTACAACGTACACTGCCAGACACATCATCTAAAGGGCACAAGACACAGACCAGCCAGACTATGGGTAACAAAAGAGGGGAACCATAACCTCTCCAGAGAAGGAGGATTTTAGTGCCAGGAAGGAGAAAAAAACTTGGAAGAAATGACAGAAAAATTACACAAAGTGAAAGCTCTTCTAGAGCAGAGGCACAGTCATTGGGCTCCACTCCAGAACATATTAGAGCCAGCAAATAAAAAAAAACTAAATTCTATCAATATAACGACATTTGTCTTTGCAAACATACAGGGTCTAAATCCGTCAACAACAAAATTCCTTACATCAAGGGACTGCTCACAGAGTCAAATACAACGTTTGCAGCATTCACAGAGACTCACATAAAGGATCATTATAACAACGAAATACAGATCCCAGGTTATAACCTATTCCGATGCGACAGGCTAAACAGGCAACACGGGGAGGAGGGAAAGTTTGCCTATACGTCACAGAGTCGCTCATTTGCTCATAACTACTAAACACCTCAAATGATGTAGTTGAAGTTTTGGCGGTAAAGATTGAAAACCAAAACTTTGTCATTGTGGTGGTATACAAGCCTCCAGATGCAGCTTCCCAGCAATTCCAGGAACAGCTTTTGAAAATTGACCACTGTGTGGAAAATCCCCCAACTCTCGCCCCAAACATCTTGCTACTGAGAGATTTCAACTTGAGACACGTAAAATGAAGGAGTGTAACAAATAATGTTATAGCAGAGATCACCCCAGGAGGCAGCTCAGATGAAAATTCACTCACAAACATGCTGTTAAATCTCTGCACCAAATGCACCTTAAACCAGCAAATATTACATAAGAACATAAGAAAGGAGAAGCACTGCAGGAGGCCTGTTGGCCCATACTAGGCAGGTCCTTTATATTAGAACCTACAAGACTAGAAAATATGCTAGACCTCATCTTCATTAGCACTGACGTTCTGATATGTAATATAACCGTATCAAAGACAATACATTCAGATCACAACATAATAGAGGTACAGACATGTATGCACAGGGCTTCTGACCAACAAAATGTGATCAATCGTGAGGGTGTCTTCACAAAATTCAACTTCAGTAATAAAAACATACAATGGGAACAAGTCAATCATGTCTTAAATGAAACAAGCTGGGAAGATATCCTAAACATGGATCCGAACCTTTGCCTAGAAAAAGATAAACTCTGTGTTCTTGAGATCTGTTCAAGGCACATTCCATTAAGAAAAAGAGAAGATGTAAACTCGAGAGAGACGCTCCCTGTACAGATGAAGGAGAAGAATCACAGAGCTGCTTAGAGGGGCCAATACTATATCTGAAATGCGAAGGGAGGCACTGGCCAATGAATTAACAAATATCGAACTTAAGCTGAAGGAATCTTACAGGAGACAAGAATCACATAAAGAACTAAAAGCTATAAAGTAAACTGAAAAAAAGTGTTTCTTCTCTTATGCCAAATCTAAGGGAAAACCAACATCCAGTATTGGTCTCCTGCTTAGGCGGGATGGAACATACACAGATGACAGCCAAGACATAAGTGAAATACTATAGTCCCAATATGACTCAGTGTTCAGTGACCCACTGCCCAGACTAAGGGTCGACAATCCAAATGAATTCTTTGTAAACGAGACCCAAAATTTGGTCATCTCAAAAATCTCTATTATGCAAACACCACAAGACTTAGAAAAGACAATAAATGACATGCCCATGCACTCTGCCCCAGGGCCAGATTCATGGAGTTCCGTGCTTATCAAGCATTGCAAGAAGCCTCTGTCAGGTGCCTTCAGCATTCTATGGAAAGGGAGCATGGATACAGGGATCATCCCACACACACTAAAACAACAGACATAGCCCCACTCTACAAAGGTCACAGTAAAGCAATTGCAAAGAACTACAGACCGATAGCACTAACATTCCACATCATAAATAAACTTTGAAAGGGTTCTAAGATGCAAAATCACCAACTACCTAGATACCCATCAATTATACACAACCCAGGGCAACACGGGTTTAAAGCAGGTCGCTCCTGGCTGTCCGAGCTACTGGACCACTATGATAAGGTCCTGGATAAACAATCCAAATGTAGCATACACAGATTTGACAAAAGCCTTCGAGAAGTGTGACCATGGTGTAATAGCGCACAAAACACGTGATATTTGTCAGGAAGTTATAGATGGATCTGTAACTTCCTGACAAACAGAACACATAGAGTAATTGTAAACAGAGTGAAGTCCCAGGCTGCCACGTTGAGAAGCTCTGTTCTACAAGGCACAGCTCACCCTCCCATCCTATTACTCATCCTCTTATCTGACATAGACAAAAATGTAAGCCATAGCTCCGTCTCTTCCATTGCGGATGACACCCGAACTGCCATGAGTGACCTCCATCGAAGACACTGCAAGACTCCAAGTGCACATCAACCAAATCTTCAAATGGGCCAATCAAAATAATATGAAGTTCAATGAAGAGAAATTTCAACTACTCAGATATGGAAAACTTTAGAAAATTACAATTATATTAGAGTATACAACAAATTCTAACCATACGACAGAGTGAAAAAGTAATGCGAAGAACCTGGGAGTGATAATGTCAGAGGATCTCGCCTTCAAAGACCACTCCAATGTATCTTCCGCATCTGCTAGGAAAATGATAGGATAGATAATGAGAACCTCCAACACTAGGGACGTCAAGCCCATGAAGATTCTCTACAAATCATTTATTCTCTCTAGACTGGAATACTTCTGTACATTAACTGCCCTGTTCTAGGCAGGCGAAATTGCTGACCTGGAGAGTGTACAAAGAACTTTCACGGCACACGTAAGTACGATAAGGCACCTAAATTACTGGGAACGGTTGAAGTCCCTTGATTTGTATTCCCTAGAACAGAGGCGAGAGAGAAAGATGAAAATATTCACTTGGAAAATCCTAGACAGATTAGTACCAAACTTTCACACGAAAATCACTCCCTACGAAAGCAAAAGACTCGGCAGGAGATGCAACATCCTCCCAGTGAAAAGCAGGAGCGCCACTAGCACGATAAGAAACAACACAATAAGTGTCCGGGGCCCAAGACTGCTCAACTGCCTCCCAGCATATATAAGGGGGATTACCAATAGACCCCTGGCTGTCTTCAAGAAGGCACTGGACAGGCATCTGAAGTCAGTACCTGATCAGCCGGGCTGTGGTTCGTACGTCAGTTTGCGTGCGGCCAGCAGTAACAGCCTGGTTGGCCAGACCCTGCTCCAACACGAGGCCTGGTCTCAGACCGTTCTGCAGTGGCGTTGACCCCCGAAACTCTCTCCGGTTATCCAGGTAAGCCCGCGGAAGTCCTCGGTCAGATGACCAAAAGCTCCAGTGGCGGCAAATAAGTCAAGGACCCCAACGGAAATAAGTCACTGACTTTTTTGGGTTATCCTAGGTAATCTACACATATTCTATGTATGAAAATTTATGTAACTGTATTTATGTGTACCTATACTCGATCGCTAGGTCACTCAGGTCACACACTGAGGCCCGGGGTTCGAATCTCCTCTGGTACTGCTGGAAAACATTAGGGACGTGTTTCCATAAGACACCTGCTGTCCCTGTTCACCAATCAGTTTAAAATGGGTACCTGGGAGTTAGTGGACTGGTGTGGGTCGCATCCTGGGACAAAACTGACCTAATTTGTGGGTAATGCTCAGCATAACAAGGCACTCTCTATATAGTAGTATGTCATTGATGTCAGCTATGGTTTGTATACCTTGTACATGTACTTGTAGTAAATAAAGATATTATAATTATTGTTGTTGTGAGGGAAAAGTTCAACAGATAGGAGTAGCGAGGGAATATATAGTAACAATAGTTTCATTGCCGGCTACTTGTTAAGGTAGGGTAAGTCAAGCTCCCGCTATTCCCGCCTTTTTTCCCCCACCCCTAAAGTGATAGTTTGTTTGCCGGCTGCTTGTTAACATAGGGTCAGTCTAGCTCCCACTATCCCTTCCCCTCCCTCTTCCCCCCCCCCGAAAGGTGACGTGTGGGGCTCTGGTCAAACAGTAAATCACTCGACTCACAGCTCCCAACACTACTGTAAGTACATGCCTGCCTTGTATTCTAGTGGTTTTATTGGTTGAAAGCTTCACTTTGGACCAATAATAAACTTAGTCTTTTCAGCCTTGCTCTAAGTTGACTGTTGTAATAATCACCACGTCTTTTAGGTATTGTACTTATCATGGAGAGTGATTATTTAAGCAGTGGGTAACCTGTCTATCTTTTCAGCTTGGATGACAGAGAGGGTCACCTGTCAATCAACGAGAAAAACTGATGGAGACGGACTAATGTCCTGAGACTTCCCCTTTTTGGATTTAATTACCTGTGCACCTGTATGAAATTGCAGGACATAACCCCTCATCATTACAGCGGTCAAGAACCTGATCTCCTGTCATCGGGAAAGATTACTTACGGCCACTAGAACGAGCCAGTGGGTTGTCACCAACAACTGCGACCCCCCCCCCCACATCAGCAACAGCTTCTATTGCAACAATACACAGTGTCACCAACACCAGACACCCAAGTTTTTAGCGTTGAATTCAGATATCATTTATATTAATTTTTCATTTACTTTTATGTAGGATCAGTATTTCATATTCATGTGTTTTATATTTCATATTTCCTAAATAATAAAGTGTTTATATTTGTCAGTTTTTGTTCTTTTTCTATTCATTAATTTTCCTGAGGAGGACACAGCCTGAGTAATACTGACTGAAGTTGTTACAAGGCTGAGTAAGCCTTCACAAGTGGCGACCTTGCCAGGATCAACTCGACTGAATCAAGATTCAATTCCATCTCGAATCTACCATTGGAACGTCAATGCTGCATACCACAGATGGTTACCACAAGCCATGAGTACTCATTCTCTATGGTAGGACTACAGTACAGGTATTTAAAAGATTTGGTGATTGTTATAGTCTCAATTTATTGTAAGTCAAGTCAGGCAAAATATAATATTTAATTCTGCCACCTAATTTAGTGTGAGCTTGAAACACTTTGGAGGATTAGACTCTAGGGACCCAAGATTTTCCAATGACAATTTGTTTCATTGAGCTCTTTATTTTATCAAGGGAACTGTCGTAGGACACTCTTGATTTGTTGGTGAGCAGATTGGATGGTAAAGTGACCCCATTCTACTTACTGTTTGCTCGGAGCTGGCATAGAACCCTTCGTTTTAATTAATACATATTGTTTAATTGAAACAGGGATCGAGCCCTCTGGTTTATTTACAGTTTGAGCGGAGCAGGAATTGAACCCTCCGTTTTCTTTAATACCCGTTTCATTTTCCCCTGGTAGTTTAAGTTATTCTTGCAAATATGGAGGAATACCAGTTTTGGATGAATGCTGGAAGTAAGTTAGGAATAACAGGGAAAAATTTAGAATCTTTCATTAGTGTTAAGATCCAGGAAAGACTTGAAAGAGAGGGAATAGAAAGAGAAAGAGAAGACAAAAAGGAGCGTGATAGACTTGATCGTGAGGAGAGAGCTAAAGTACGTGAAGAACAAGTTAAATTAAGGGAACTTGAGGAAAGAGCAAAGGATAGAGAAGTTGAGGAAAGAGCTAGAGAACATGAGTTGAGAGAGAGAGAAAAGGATCACGAGCTCGAACAAGCTCGCCTTGAATTAGAGAATAAAAAGTTACCTTTCTCACAACAGCAATTAGATGAAGGAGTAATGGAACAACGTGCAGCTAGTGCACATATTCCAACACCTAATTTACCTCCCTTCACAGAGGGGGAAGACATAACTTCATACATTATCAGGTTTGAAAATACCGCTACCCTCTGTGAATGGCCTGCTGACACCTGGGCTACCAGGTTAGTAATGTTATTTTCTGGTACCGCTTTGAATATCTATGCAACTTTGTCGCTGGATATCATATGTAATTATAACCTACTGAAGAAGGCAATCCTTAAAGCATATCAAAAAACCACTAATTCTTACAGGAAAGATTTCAGGTATGCCACCTTACAGCCTGGCCAGAACTTTCAGCAGCTACAGGTAACACTCTTTCGTTTGTTCGACTTTTGGATAGAGAGTTCAGGAATTGATCGCAGTTATGAATCTCTTAGAGACTTCATGGTTGCTGACCAGTTCCTGACAGCTCTTCCCCATCAGAGAACGTAACCTGATTAAAGCTGAGGAAGTTGCTGAGGCTGCTGACCTATATGCTGAGGCTCACAATTCCTATAAAGACCTAAAGGGATCGAACCCTAAGGGCAAGGGTTCATCAGACCTTAAGAAATCAAAGCCTCTACTGGAAAGTAAAATGACTTCTTTTATTCCTGTTTGTCATTTGTGTGGTGTTAAGGGACATAAACGTCCAGATTGTCCTTCTAAGAAGGTCCAAAAAGTTGGAAGATGTTTTAAAGACTGTAATGACCAAGCACCCTTCTGTTCAGGAACAGTTAATGGACTTAATGTATCTACCATTTTACGAGACACTGGATGCACATGTATAGTCATTTCTGATAAGCTGTACTTGGGCCGTACGGACACTTTTCCTACCATTCGTTGTTACATTAGGTCTAAATGGTTCACAGGTTGGTCTGAAACCGTACTAGCTCCCATCACTTCTTGCTCCGTACTAATAGGTAATGTAAAAGGTGCCATTCTTCCTTCTGAGGTTGACCTTTCAGCACCAAAGATGGACATAAGTGTTTCAGATCCTCCTTCTGTAGAGTCAGAGAAGCCCTTCGAAAGTTCAGATGAGACAATGTCTCGTGAGATTCACGTGGGATTAAAAACCAGTGATGCTACTCTCGAAAGCGAGGTAGTAGGATCACCGGTTCACTTGTTAGATGAAAGTGAAGATATCACCTCCGATACCATAAATGTCTTGACTAGGGCTCAGACAAAAGCCCAGGCTTCTCCTACTGTCCATCCTTTGATTTTCCCTGACTTTAAGCCTTTAGACATATCGAAGGACTCCTTTGTCAATTTACAACGTAATTGCCCTTCTCTTCAGAATTGTCATAATGCCGCTAAACAAAATCAAGTGATCCAAAGGAAAAACTTTTCATATAAATTTGAATATATAAAAAGTATCTTGTACAAGTCAGTATTCAAATTAAATTCAGATGAGATAGACTATTCTATCTTAGTAGTTCCAAGTCAATGCAGAGAGACTGTTCTTAAAATGGCTCATGACCTGCCAGTGGCCGGACATTTCTCGCATCGTAAAACCTTAAATAAAATTAGGGAAACCTATTTTTGGCCAAAAATGTCCTCAGATGTCACTACCTATTGTAGATCGTGTAAAGTTTGCCAACTGTCATCCTCCCGAGGTACCAGGCGAGTACCTATGGTCAAAATGCCTATCTTTACGATACCGTTTGAAAGAGTAGCTATTGACATCGTTGGTCCTTTATCTCCACTTTCATCTGGGGGACATAGATATATATTAACATTAGTTGATTATGCTTCGAGTTTCCCTGAAACCGTTCCCTTAAAGACCATAACTACTACAGAGGTGGCTGAAGCCCTTTTGTCCATCTTCTCCTGAGTGGGCATCCCTAGAGAAATTTTGTCTGACCGTGGGGGACAATTCACATCTGACTTAATGCAACATCTCTACCAACTTCTAGGAGTGAAGCCTCTCTTCACAACACCCTATCATCCCAGCTGTAATGGGAGGATTGAGCGCCAGCATTCGATTCTAAAGTCCATTTTAAGGAAACTTTGCTCCCTTGAACCTAAGGAGTGGCATCGTTACCTACCCTGTGCTTTGTTTGCCATGAGGGAAGTTCCCAGTGACTCTTTAGGGTTTTCACCTTTTGAACTTCTCTATGGTAGACAGGCCAGAGGCCCATTGTCCATCCTTCATGACTTATGGACTAATGAGGAGGTAAATGCTGAGGTTCAGTCTTCTTACCAGTTTCTCCTTGACCTTAGATCCAAACTTGAGGAGACCTCTGACATAGTTTCGAAAAACCTAAGCTTGTCAATGGACCAGTACAAAACCTATTTTGATTCCAAAAGTCAGAGGAGAAGTTTTAAAGTAGGGGATGAAGTTCTGGTACTTTTGCCTATTAAGTCAAATAAATTATTAGTAGCATGGAAAGGTCCATATAAAGTATTAAAAATTTGTGGGAAAGTTGACTACCTCATAGAAGTCAAGGGGAAACCTAAGCTTTATCATATCCACATCCTTAAGAAATATTACCGAAGAAATTCGGTTAACTGCCTTAATAACTTTGACTTAGTTTTTCCACACGAACTTGATACGACAACTGAAGAATGTAAGGTGTGCGTAATTGACACCTCTAACTTAGACTATGATGAAGAACTACATGACTTGGTGACTCTTGACCACTCGGGCACAACCAACATTAATATTAATGAATCTTTGGATGACCATAAGAGACATGAACTACTTCAATGTGTGAGTAACTTTTCAGACGTCTTTACTGATATTCCAGGTGTTACCTCCACGGTAGTCCATAAGATTGACTTAGTGACTGACAATCCTATCAAACGGAAATTATACCCAGTTCCAGTTCACCTTAGGGATGCATTTGACCGAGAGGTAGACAAATTATTAAAACTAAAGATCATTGAACCTTCAGTATCTGCATATTGCTCATCAGTAGTCATGGTTAAGAAGGAGGATAATTCATATAGACTTGCTATTGACTTCAGAGGCCTTAATGCTATAACTCGGTGGGATGCTTAGCCTATGCCCTTAATAGATAGCGATTTACACAAATTTTATGACTCTTCCTTCTTTTCAGAGATTGATATTGCGCAGGCATATCATCAAGTAATGTTAGATCCTTCTTCTAAGCAGTACACCGCTTTTCATACACACCAAGGACTGATGCAATATAGAACTATGCCCTTCGGTTTGGTAACTGCCTGTGCTACCTACGTAAGACTGATGAGAAAGGTCTTGGGTAATATGCCTAATGTTTCAGTTTATTTTGATAACATTTAAGTAATGACATCCACGTGGGGCGAACATATCCAAACATTAACATCAGTTTTGCGTAGGTTACGCTCGCATGGCCTCACTGCCAAGCCGAAGAAATGCTTCCTTGGGTATAACAAGATTAGATATCTTGGACTGATACTTTCTAATAACACTCTGCAGCCTCTCCCCAGTAAGATCAAAGCTTTATTAGAATTTAAATTCCCCAAAACCAAGAAGCTCATGCGTAGTTTTCTTGGTTCTGTAAATTTTTATGCAAGGTTTATCCCGATCCTTACTGATCTTACATGCATCTTATCTGACTTCCTTAAAAAGTCTGTGAAGGAACCTCTTGAACTTTCCGACATAGCTCGGAAAAAGTTTAATGAGATTAAAAGCATCTTTTCGAAAGACCCTATACTTAAGATTCCAGATATTAATAAAACATTTTGTTTGAGAACTGATGCCTCCAATACTGGCTTAGGTGAGGTGTTACTACAATACCATGATGGTACTCCCTTCCCTGTATGCTTCCCAAGCCGGAAACTCCTTCCCGCAGAAACGAGATACTCCACCATAGAAAAGGAATGTTTAGCCCTTGTGTGGGGTATCTCCAAACTTAAATTTTATTTGCTGGGAAAGGAATTCATTTTAGAAATGGACCACAAACCTTTGATATACCTAGAAACTTTTAAGGGAACCAACAGTCGCCTCTTGAGGTGGACATTGGCACTCCAGGCTTTTAAGTTCCATATTGTGTATATCAATGGTTCATCCAATTATTTCTGACTGGTTAAGTCATGACAGTCAGTAGATTTCTTGCCTTACGCGACCTCCACATGTTAGAACTTTTTCCTCGCCTATTCTTCTTATACTCCTTGACTATAAGTCTTGGTATGGGGGAGTGTGAGGGAAAAGTTCAATAGATAGGAGTAGCGAGGGAATATATAGTAACAATAGTTTCATTGCCGGCTACTTGTTAAGGTAGGGTAAGTCAAGCTCCCGCTATTCCCGCCTTTTTTCCCCCACCCCTAAAGTGATAGTTTGTTTGCTGGCTGCTTGTTAACATAGGGTCAGTCTAGCTCCCACTATCCCTTCCCCTCCCTCTTCCCCCCCCCCCCCGAAAGGTGACGTGTGGGGCTCTGGTCAAACAGTAAATCACTCGACTCACAGCTCCCAACACTACTGTAAGTACATGCCTGCCTTGTATTCTAGTGGATTTATTGGTTGAAAGCTTCACTTTGGACCAATAATAAACTTAGTCTTTTCAGCCTTGCTCTAAGTTGACTGTTGTAATAATCACCACGTCTTTTAGGTATTGTACTTATCATGGAGAGTGATTATTTAAGCAGTGGGTAACCTGTCTATCTTTTCAGCTTGGATGACAGAGAGGGTCACCTGTCAATCAACGAGAAAAACTGATGGAGACGGACTAATGTCCTGAGACTTCCCCTTTTTGGATTTAATTACCTGTGCACCTGTATGAAATTGCAGGACATAACCCCTCATCATTACAGCGGTCAAGAACCTGATCTCCTGTCATCGGGAAAGATTACTTACGGCCACTAGAACGAGCCAGTGGGTTGTCACCAACAACTGCGACCCCCCCCCCACATCAGCAACAGCTTCTATTGCAACAATACGCAGTGTCACCAACACCAGACACCCAAGTTTTTAGCGTTGAATTCAGATATCATTTATATTTTTAATTTTTCATTTTCTTTCATGTAGGATCAGTATTTCATATTTAAGTGTTTTATATTTCATATTTCCTAAATAATAAAGTGTTTATATTTGTCAGTTTTTGTTCTTTTTCTATTCATTAATTTTCCTGAGGAGGACCCAGCCTGAGCAATACTGACTGAAGTTGTTACAGGGCTGAGTAAGCCTTCACAGTTATTATTATTAATCATTTGACTAAGACCCGCACAAGAAAACACTTGCCCTGTTTCCTGACACTTTGAGAAACCTAACTAATTATCTATCGTATGTCTTCTAAAATATTACACATACGATAAATAACATACAAACATAAAACAGACGCATAACTGAATAACAACTAACATTCTGAGGAGTGATGGGCAGCAGAGAGTAAAACGCAGTATATGGCAGTGTACGCATTAGATTATAATTTTATGTTTTCTCTGGTCTACTGGCAGTAGAGAAAACTGTATCATTGGGGTAACTCTTGAATAACAATCCTTTCTTAAATAAATATCTCTAATAATAATAATAATATCTTTATTTACTACAAGTACATGTACATGGTATACAGGCCTAGCTGACAAGAATGACATACTACTATATAGAAAGCCCCTTGTTATGCACCGCATGTCGGGCAAATTAGGTCAGTGTCCCAGGATGCGACCCACACCAGTTCACTAACACCCAGGTACCCACTTTACTGATGGGTGAACATGAACAACCGGTGTAAGGAAACACTCCTAATGTTTCCATCCCTTGCCGGGAATCGAACCCGGACGCTCACCGTGTGAAGCGAGAGCTTTTGCCACCAGACCACGACCCATCTTAAATACGTTACAATGTGCCTTATACAGCATTACTTGATTTGTACTATTCTCTCAACTATCTAAGTCAGGGGATTTACTACAGCAAATCACCTAAAGCCAATAACAGCTCAACACAGATCTGCTGTAGGAATGATCACCGATCATTCCAATTTTCAAAAGTTTAACGACTAGCTGAGTGCAGATAAGGAGTGCGTCTGTCTACCGCTCAGTGGACAGAGGATCACGCCTCCACCACGTCTTGTGCTGAATGACGCATGCGTTGAATAATTAATAATAATAATTAATATTATTATTATTATTATTATTATTATTTCAAACGAGTAAATACTCAGGATACCTCCACTCCAAACCAACAGATACAGATACTAGTGCCGGAAAAAAGTCCCCCCCAGTACCACCAATACCACCAGTCCGATGACATTCTTCTTTGCAAATATACAGGGTCTAAAGCCAGCAACGAACAACAAAATACCTTTAATCCGTGGACTGCCTGCAGAGGCAAATGTAATATTTGCGGCTTTCACAGAGACCCACATAAAGGATCACTTGGACAACGAAATATGGATCCCAGGTTACAACCTATACAGATGTGACAGAGTGAACAGGCAAAAGGGGGTGGTTGGCTTGTATATCGCAATCACTTGTTTGCACATAACTGCTTAATGCCTCAAATGATGTAGTGGAAGTTTTAGCAGTAAATATCGAGAACCAAAACCTAGTCATTGTGGTAGTCTACAAGCCTCCGGATGCAACATCCCAGCAATTCCAGGAACAGCTGTCAAAAATTGACCACTGTTTGGAAAATCTGCCAGCTCCTGCCCCAAACATCTTGTTCCTGGGGGATTTCAACTTGAGGCACCTAAAATGGAGGAATATAGCAAATAATGTTGTTGCAGTGATAATACCAGGAGGCAGCTCTGACGAGAACTCACACACACACACACACACACACACGAGCTTTTAAATCTCTGCACAAAATTCAACTTAAACCAGCAAATAATAAAGTCTACTAGACTGGAGAATACACAAGACCTCATCTTCACTAACAATGATGATCTGATACGAAATGTCGCCATATCAAAAACAATATACTCAGATCACAACATAATCGAAGTTCAGACATGTATGCGCGGAGCCCCAGACCGACATAATGAGATTAGTCATGAGGGAGCCTTCACCGAATTCAACTTCAATAACAAGAACATAAAGTGGGACCAAGTAAATCAAGTCCTAAAAGATATAAGCTGGGAAGATAGACTAAGCAACACAGACCCCAACTTATGCCTAGAACAGATTAACTCGGTGGCACTCGATGTATGCTCAAGGCTTATTCCTTTAAGAAAAAGGAGGAGTAGATGTAAAATAGAAAGAGACAGGCGCTCCCTTTACAGGCGACGGAAAAGAATAACAGAGCGGCTAAAAGAGGTCAATATATCTGAAATGCGTAGGTAGTCACTGGTCAGAGAAATAGCAAACATCGAACTTAAGCTAAAGGAATCTTATAGGAGTCAGGAATCGCGGGAAGAACTAAAAGCCATAAATGAAATCGAAAGAAACCCAAAGTATTTCTTTTCTTATGCCAAATCAAAGTCGAGAACAACATCCAGTATTGGGCCCCTACTTAAACAAGATGGGTCCTACACAGATGACAGCAAGGAAATGAGTGAGCTACTTAAGTCCCAATATGACTCAGTTTTTAGCAAGCCGCTAACCAGACAGAGTCGAAGATCAAAATTAATTTTTTATGAGAGAGCCACGGAATTTGGCTAACACAAGCCTATCTGATACACAAATAACCCGCACATAAAAGAGATAAGCTTACGACGACATTATCCTGACATTATCCTGATATTATCCTGACGCCAAATGACTTCGAACAGGCGATAAATGCACTCTGCCCCAGGGCCAGACTCATGGAACTCCGTGTTCATCAAGAACTGCAAGAAGCCCCCTATCACGAGCTTTTACCATCCTATGGAGAGGGAACATGGACACGGGGGTCGTCCCACAGTTACTAAAAACAACAGACATAGCCCCACTCCACAAAGGGGGCAGTAAAGCAATAGCTAAGAACTACAGACCGATAGCACTAACATCCCATATCATGGCCTGGTGGCTACAGCTCCCGCTTCACACACGGAAGGCCCGGGTTCGATTCCCGGCGGGTGGAAACATTTCGACACGTTTCCTTACACCTGTTGTCCTGTTCACCTAGCAGCAAATAGGTACCTGGGTGTTAGTCGACTGGTGTCGGTCGCATCCTGGGGGACAAGATTAAGGACCCCAATGGAAATAAGTTAGACAGTCCTCGATGACGCACTGACTTTCTTGGGGTATCCTGGGTGGCTAACCCTCCGGGGTTAAAAATCCGAACGAAATCTTATCTTATCTTGAAAGGGTCCTAAGAAGCAAGATCACCACCCATCTAGAAACCCATCAGTTACACAACCCACGGCAACATGGATTTAGAGCAGGTCGCTCCTGTCTGTCTCAACTACTGGATCATTACGACAAGGTCCTAGATGCACTTGAAGACAAAAAGAATGCAGATGTAATATATACAGACTTTGCAAAAGCCTTCGACAAGTGTGACCATGGTGCAATAGCACACAAAATGCGTGCTAAAAGAATAACAGGAAAAGTTGGTAGAAGGATCTATAATTTCCTCACAAAGAGAACACAAAGAGTAGTAGTCAACAGAGTAAAGTCAGAGGCGGCTACGGTGACAAGCTCTGTTCCACAAGGCACAGTACTCGCTCCCATCTTGTTTCTCATCCTCATATCTGACATAGACAAGGATGTCAGCCACAGCACCGTGTCTTCCTTTGCAGATGACACCCGAATCTGCATGCCAGTGTCTTCCATTGCAGACACTGCAAGGCTCCAGGCGGACATCAACCAAATCTTTAAGTGGGCTGCAGAAAACAATATGAAGTTCAACGATGAGAAATTTCAATTACTTCGATATGGTAAACATGAGGAAATTAAAACTTCATCCGAGTACAAAAATTCCTTCCACAAAATAGAGCGAGAAACCAACGTCAAAGACCTGGGAGTGATCATGTCGGAGGATCTCACCTTCAAGGACCATAACACTGTGTTAATCGCATCTGCTAGATAAATGACAGGATGCATAATGAGAACCTTCAAAACTAGGGATGCCAAGCCCATAATGACACTCTTCAAGTCGCTTGTTCCATCAAAGCTGGAATATTGCTGCACACTAACAGCACCTTTCAAGGCAGGTGAAATTGCTGACCTAGAAAATGTACAGAGAACCTTCACGGCGCGCATAACGGAGATAAAACACCTCAATTACTGGGAGCGCTTGAGGTTCCTGAACCTGTATTCCCTGGAACGCAGGCGGGAGAGAGACATGATTATATACACCTGGAAAATCCTAGAGGGACTAGTACCGAACTTGCACACGAAAATCACTCACTACGAAAGCAAAAGACTCGGCAGACGATGCAACATCCCCCCAATGAAAAGCAGGGGTGTCACTAGCACGTTAAGAGACAATACAGTAAGTGACAGGGGCCCGAGACTGTTCAACTGCCTCCCAGCATACATAAGGGGGATTACCAATAGACCCCTGGGTGTCTTCAAGCTGGCACTGGACAAGCACCTAAAGTCGGTTCCTGACCAGCCGGGCTGTGGCTCGTACGTTGGTTTGCGTGCAGCCAGCAGTAACAGCCTGGTTGATCAGGCTCTCATCCACCAGGAGGCCTGGTCACAGACCGGGCCGGGGGGGCGTTGACCCCAGGTAAACTCCAGGTAAACTCAACATTCACTAAAACTACTGTGCATATATACATTTAAATCGACCCTGCACTGCCTGGTGGCAGCTCTCGCTTCACACGATGAGGTTCTGGGTTCGATTCCCTGTAAGGGTAGAAACATTGGGAGTGTTTCCTTACACCGGTTGTCCATGTTCACCCATCAGTAATAATGAGTACCTGGGTGTTAGTGGACTGGTGTGGGTCGCATCCTGGGATAAAACTGACCTAATGAACGAAATGTTCAGCATAACAAGCGGCTTTCTGTATACTAGTAGTATGTCACTGATGTCAGCTAGGACTGTATACCTTGTACATGTACTTGTAGTAAATAGAGATATTATTATTATTATTATTATTATTATTATTATTATTATTATTATTATATGCAACATAACTCGTAGATATAACACAGAACAAAACTATTTGATGTCCTCAGTACCTGTCTCAGCCCGAGTAAATATTCAAAGCATATAAAGAGTCCTAAAATCTAGAAAACACTGCCCGAAGATTCCAACAGTTGCTTATCTGCCAACCGTTGTGAAGTTATTGTTAAGAAAGCATCTCGCTTTAATGTAATTCGTGAGAGCAATATACTGCATCAAATAAACCCTGAAATCTGCTTGTTTTACTCCATTTCAATCTCTGTACTTCTAGTTCCTGATTTTTTTCCTACTCCCATATACTGCATGTTATGCTGCAAGCTCTTCTTTCATCCGTACATGTTGTTGTGAAAATTTTATGATGAGATGAGATTTGTTTCGATTTTTTACTCAGGGAAGGATTAGCCAGTCAGGATAATCCAAGAAAATCAGTGTGTCATCGAGGACTATCTTATTTCATAAGAACATATGAAAGAAGGAAGACTGCGGCAGGCCTACTGGCCCATGAGAGGCAGGTCCATGTCGCCTGCCGGCGTATGCCACTGACCCAGCTTAGTCAGGTCCAGGTTACATCCACTTAAGGAAGGAGCACGGCATCAGACCTACTAACACAAGCTAGTCAATCCAACTTACACCCACCCACACCCACTCATGTATGTCTAACCTATATTAATAGTAAATTAACATATACACCACAAAACCGACTCTACATACAGAATGACACACCAATTCACATATACCCAGTACTCATGAGTTCACTAGCGCACTGCTAGCAGTGAGTATAAACAATAACTTTTATAAACAGGGAGGCTCCATGACCCTCCCCTCCTTTCCTTCTGTCGGCCTCTAAGCCTACGGGCAACACTACACCAGTACTCTCCCCAAACTTAAACAGGCCTCTCCTCATACTAGGGCCTTACAGATAAACATGAGAGCGCCAAAACCAATAAAATAACATATGGTCTAAATTACCAGAAATCATCCCCCCCTCCCCTACTAACACAAATATCAAACTATGATGTCGTGTGCCAGCCGCCGCTGTTCTCGTACTGATTGATAAACACACCTCTCCTCTCCTGTCCTGTTCTGGCTACTCTCCAGGACTAATACGTGTTCGGTTTCAGAACGAATCCTGGAACTTGACATTATATAAGGAACGTTTTTTATGCATATTTTATAATACACTGCACAATAACATGTATAAAAAACGCTCCATATATAATGTCAAGTTCCGGGTTTCGTTCTGAAACCAGACAGGTATTAGTCCTGGAGAGTAGACAGGATAGGACAGGAGCAGGAAAGGTGTGTTTATTAGAGAGTACGAAAACAACGGCGGCTGGAACAAGACGTCTTAGTTTGATATTTGTGTAACTAGGGGGGAGGGGTTATGGTAGTTTTGGTCATAGGATTTTTTATTGGTTTTGGTGCTCTCATGTTTATCTGTAAGGCCTTAGTATGAGGAGAGGCCTGTTTAAGTTTGGGGAGAGTACTGGTGTAGTGTGTTGCCTGCAGGCTTAGAGGCCGACAGTAGGATGGGAGGGTGGAATCATGGATCCTCCCTGTTTATAAATGTTATTGTGTATACTCACTACTAGCAGTGTGCTAGTGTATACTGCGTAAAAGCGTATTGGTGCGTGAGATTGCATGTAGAGTAGATTGCTGTATGTGTAATTTATATATATATATATATATATATATATATATATATATATATATATATATATATATATATATATTATATATATATATATATATATATATATATATATATATAATATATATATATATATATATATATATATATATATATATATATATATATATATATATATATATATATATATATTATATATATTATATATATATATGTATATATATATATATATATATATATATATATATATATATATATATATATATATATATATATATATATATATATATATATATATATATATATAAAGAGAGAAAGAGAGAAAGGTATTTATATAGATGAGTTTTTGTGTCCTTATAATAAGTTTGATATTGACTATTTAATTCACACTTAATGTGAAAGCTCAGGCTGACCCTAGGTTGGTTTATGTGGAGTAATTTAAATGGCCCTAGACTAGGCAGGTTGTTTATCCCTAGGAGCCAGGACTTCGTTTACGTTACGCAGTAGAAAGCTTAACATGGGGACCTATATCTGGGAGAATTAATAAATTTAGAATGATAATTCACATTTAAAACCTAGAGTCAATATTTAAAGGAAGGATTTATTATAAAGTATTAATGGTAATAACTTTTATCGGGTGTATTAATACAATTATTTTTCTGCCTGGTTTTGTATGTGCAGCTTTAATTATTTAGGGAGTTATTTAAAAATAATAATTTTCTGTGATAATAAAGTGCACCTATTTGCTTTGTGTGATTTATTTTAAATAAGTGATTTCTGCTGTAATAAGGGAGTATTTTATGCTATTAATTTCCAAGATGTCTGTAAGCAGTGGAGATTCTAGTGGTGACAGGTGTCTGGGAAGGAATACTGGATCAAACCCCAGTTAATAACGAGAGTAATGTACTACATTTTAAGACTAAAACTAGCTCTAATTATGGAAGAGAAAGATCTGAGAGGGATTGAATGTACTAAAATCCAGGAACAGAAAGAGTTAGAAATCTGTAGGGCTAAGGAAAAATAGAAAGAAACTGAGTTCACTATTATTATTACAATCAAGGGGGAAGTGCTAAACCCGTAGGATTATACAGCGCCTGAGGGGGGGATGTGGAAGGCATTCAGGCTTAATTCGGGGAACTGGAGCACAGATCCAATTAACTAAATCAAGAGCCCCTCACCAAGATCAGCTTCACAAAACGGAACAGGTAACAGGGTAGACATTTAATTTCGGTAAGGCAATTAAATGTTTCCCATTTTTTTGGAAAAAGATCCTTATAATTTTTTTCTATTGTTTGAAAAAATAGGAAAATCCCAGAAGTGGCCAGTCACTGGGCCACATTAGCTACAACTAAGTTAATTGGTAATGGGTTACAAGCTGTTAGTTCTCTAGATGAGCATGAATTTTCACATAATGAGATGACGGATGTTGTGTTATTGGCTTATCAGATATTGCCAGAGAGATATAGCCAGAAATTTAGAGGTTTAAAGTTTCACGAAGGACAATCCTTAGTGGAGAATGCAAAGATGTCGCTGCTGACTAAATGGTGCCGCTCCAAGGAAGTTGTACGTGATTATGAAGGTGTAATTAATTTAATTTTACTAAAGGATCTTTTGAACAATGGATCTCCTGATTTTAAGGCATATCTTAAGGAAAAAGATTTTAATGATTTTAACCATGCTCTAGAGTTGGGTGAAAGGCTTTTTAGTCAAATAAAAATATGACAGTAGTTATCACCCAGGCCATGTTAATAATAATTTTTTCCACCAACTAGGAGTAAGAAATTTCACATGTTTACGCCAAATTTTTTCCAGCCTCATAATCCAAAGAGACAGCCTACTAACTACCAAAATCCTGGTTCCCAGGGATTTAAATTTACTTCTCAGTTTCCTGTTCAGGGAAGTGGTGAGTCAGTTTCAGGTGCAGGAAATCAGGGAACAGGTAGGAAAAGTCCAGTTCCCCAGGGACAAGGGACCCAGTCTACCTCAGGTGGGCATGGTACCTTTAAAGTTTATAATTGTACTTACTGTAATAAGAAGAGTCACAACAGTATTGCAGAGAGAAGCTTAAGGATCAGGCTGCTGCACAGGACTCCCTAGTTAGTACCCCAGTTACACATTCAGTAGCTTGTATTCCAGTCTTACACCAGGAAGTTCAACTGTTTTAGACCCTCGGATGGAGGTCCTTTCAGGTAAGTCCACAGTGACCTTTCACCAAAATGAAGGTAGAGTAGAAAGTGTTACGTCTTTAAGTGACGGATGTAGTACATTCTCGTTTATGCACAACGATGTATTACGAGTGTCAGAAGATTCTTACACCGGAAAATATTTTTTTTTTTTGAAAGGGATTTCAAGATCCGCTATTAGGTCTCCTGTACATAGATTACGGGTAGAGTCTGTTTACCAGTCTTGTTACTGCCTGTAGGTATTACAGAAGATTTACCTTTTCCAGGTGTTGACCTACTACTAGGTAACAATGTAATGGGTCTCCTCAAAAATGACGAATGTTTGGTTAGGAGGGACCCTGATTTACGAGTTTTAAGGTTAAAACTAAAGCTATTGTGACTGAATTTCTTTTAAAGTGTACTACGACTAGTCAGGTGAGCAAGGAAAGAACTTCTGTAACTCGCCTTGCTCTTTCTACTGACTGTGGTGACAGTTTGGACCTGGAGAGCCTGTTCATTGAGTCTGTCCTTCAGGAGAGACTGAACAGTGATGACCCGGCCCAAATCAAACCCGGTTTGAGCGGGGGGTCTCGGTGCTGGCATGGGAGTGAATAACCTGACTGAGGAAGCTGGTTGAGGTCCAGGGATATGGTGTGTGTCTAAGAGGTCACGTCAGAGATATTTGAGGATAATACCTGGAGTATACCTGGAGAGGGTTTCGGGGGTCAACGCCCCCGCGGCCCTGTCTGTGACCAGGCCTCATGGTGGATCAGGACCTGATTAACCAGGCTGTTACTGTTGGCTGCAAACAACCTGACGTATGAACCACCCGGCTGGTCAGGTACTGATTTTAGGTGCCTGTCAAGCACCTTCTTGAAGGCAGCCAGGGGTCTATTGGTAATTCCCCTTATATATGCTGGGAGGCAGTTGAACAGTCTCGGGCCCCTGACACTTACTGTGTTGTATCTTATCGTGCTAGTGGCGCCCCTGCTTTTCATTGGGGAAATGTTGCATCGTCTGCCAAGTCTTTTGCTTTCATAGGAAGTGATTTTCGTGCGCAATTTTGGTACTAATTCCTATAGAATTTTCCAAGTGTATATAATCATGTAACTCTGCCTGCTTTCCAGCACAGGTCGAGGAACTTCAACACTTCCCAGTAATTTAGGTGTTTTATCGTCCTTACGTGTACATTTTCTAGGTCAGCAATTTTGCCTATCTTGAAAGGTGCTGTTAGTGTGCAGCAATATTCCAGCCTAGAAAGAACAAGAGACCTGAAGAGCGTCATCATGGACTTGGCATCCCTAGTTTTGAAGGTTCTCTTTATCCATCCTATTATTTTTCTAGCAGATGCGATTGATAATGTTATGGTCTTTGAAGGTGAGATCCTCAGACATTATCACTCCCAGGTCCTTTACAGTAGTTTCTCGCTCTGATATTTTTTACAATTTTTACAGATTCCCAGTGGAGGATATTTCGGTACTGAGAAGGGAGAGCTAAATAATAAATGTCTACTAATCACTAATTTTTTTACCAGGTTACCAGAGTTCATACCGTTTTTAAATAATACTTTTGTGTGTGGGGTTTTGAGATTTCTGGTGAAATACTTTTCTCAGTTAGTCTTTTTAGCAATTCAAGCCATTCAGATTTTATAAAAATTCACGTAGTTGGAGAGACGTGATTAAGATACAATCTAGCAATGTCTATCACATTGAGTCAAAGGAAACTAGAGTTGTTTCCCCAGCCTCTCGGGACGATGCATGTTTGTTGTACCTAGTACCAGAAGGACTGGGATGAGGGTATTTCCCTTTTTTTTCTTGCTGTGCGGAGGAAGCAATCTGGAATCATTAAGTCATTGGCTACGTGAGGATGGTGATGCTTTTCCCTCGGAGTTTTTTCTCATTTTTAGAGACTGTTTGGCTAAGATGAGGCAGACGGCACCAGTGAACCAGCTTGTCAGTCTGACCAGGATGACTTGGGACCGTGAGGTAATGTTACGTGATTTGGAGGTTAGAGAGGAGGTGTTGGTACTAGAGCCGGCTCCTGGGAATGCTATGATTAATCGTGAATAGTTCCTACTAGTGGATGAGGTCTCTGATGAAAATAAAACGCACACACCCAATCAGAAAATGACCGAGTGTAATAGGCACATTTAAAGGTTAAATGGTTTGAAGCTGGAAAGGCTTGGACAGTTGGCTCAGCCACCTTGGAATGTTGGCAACAAGTGACGGAAAAGGAGGTATGAATCCCCGTGAGGTAAATGTAGCTGAGGAAATTCAGCAGATTCTAGGTATAATAAACTTTATTAAGATGTGGTGTATTGAAGAAGAGGTAAAAAAATGTTCAGGATATTTTCACTGTACTCAAAGAGAATAAGTGGACATGTCTTTCAAGGGTCTCACACTAGACGACACTCTCAGCATGGTCACTGTCTGAATACCTTCATTGATGCACTGGATACAAAAGTTGTGAGTATGTTGCAGGGTTATTTGATTTCCATGACCCAGTGTGCCAGTTATATCTCTATGTTTGAAACTGTACTCTACAGGTACTATAATTTTTTGTATAACTTTAAATGTAACGTGACCTTGGTTTACACAGTCTGAGTTTTGCAAATTGATAATAATGTTAGTTCTCCTGTATTGACTAGTCCCAACTTTGCACTGCCGTTTTCTCTGCAAGTAGACCCCAGTTCTGCTGGTGCTAACGTTGTGTTATTGAAAAAAACAGCAGGACAATTACTGCCAGTAAACTTAAAAGACACCTGACAATTTATGCCACAACAGATAAGGAGGCTCTTGCTTTGTGTTCACTGTGCAGATTTTTTTCAGTATAGTGATCACAGTCGTACATTTCCTTCACATACAGAGGAACCACACTCAGATGCTCACTTTGGTGATTCGTTAAGTGAAGGGGACAGAGAATGTTGTTGCCCATGTATTTTCTCGTGTGTAAGGCACATGCTGTAGTGTAGACCATTTATCTGCTCTGGTTATGTAGTGGGTGAGTAGATGGCATTTCTGACCTAGTGGACTGAAGCTCGGTTAGCTGGTGGAGGGGAGAATCAGTGTTTTTTGGTGGTATTCACGTCAGTATATGCCTAGTTAAGGGTAAGGTATGCTAACATAAGGTATGGGTGGTGATGCCTCACCTGTGTGACACTGGTGTATGGAATGTTGGACCAGAGGTAGTGATAAGGCGTTGGCAGTGAAGCCTTACCATTTTTGGGTCATTAGTAGTGATCTTGTGTGTTGTGCTTCTCCAGGACCCACCTGGTTTTTGTTTTTTGATTCCAAGTGGGGTGACTCCAGGGTTCCTTGGAATGACGGTGTAGGTGAAGGCCTGGGAGGCACACCTTGTGAGAGGTCAATGGTGATGACTCCTGTGTGTTATTCAAGGCCACAGTCCCACCGATATAATTTATATTTGACTAACTACCCAGTTCTGAAGTTGTAATTTTCCCTCCCACCCTCTCCAATTACTCCCAGTGGTGTGTTTTGCGTAGCCAGTTTTGCTTACTGCATATTGCTGTGAGACGCAGGGTAGATAAAATAATTTATATTTGTATTAATGTGTACAATAATTTTTTACACTATTTCTGAAGACTGTTTATATATTTTTTATGACGTGCCTATTTCATTTCTGAAATCAGAGATGTGTTATAATGGACACTAGGCTATTTTTTTTTTTTTGCTTAAAAAGAGAGAATCAATTTATAATAAGTTTACTTGTATACAATTATTGCGTATATTTAAGTAATTAATATGTACAGAAGTAACCCAGTCAGCTCTTTAATTTTATGTCATGTACAGAAAATGCATCAACGTAGGTGTTTGGTCAACACTGACATGTGATGGTGTATTTATCTGTTATATTTAATTAAAAGTGCAGCTATAAGTCTTAACTGTGGCTCAGTTGGAGTAAAATCTGATCACTTTTCAAACTTATCAAACGACTGTGAATTAGTGACCATTGTAGGGGTACAATATAAGGTGATAAATATTCATTTTGTTCTTCTATGTAAAAGCAAATTGCACCAAGACAGTGCTTGATGCAGTTTTCTTTGGTGAATTTTGTTTCCCATTTTCTTTCCTAGACTAGCAGGAGCCGAGAGGATCCAACTAGCTGAGTGAGACCAGTGGTCTAGGGAAGAGGGTTGTAAGTAGTGTATTGTGTGTATAAAAACGCTCCATATATGTTATATATGAAGTGCTTTTTGAACGTATTTTATAATATACTGCTTAATAGGAGGTAACCAATTCAGTAGTGTATAAGAGTGTTCGGTGTATAGGTAACATGCATTAACACTGTTGCTTGGCCAGTACCAACACGGTGTTGTGATGGTATATCTTCCTAGTTTTGGTTTTATGTAAGAGTACTGCTATAAAACATGACTGTGAACTTATTTTGCATACAACGTGACAACTTTGCATAGAACGTGACAACTCTGCATTCAACGCGTCCACTTTACATACAACGTGACAACTCTGCATACAACGTGACAACTCTGCATACAACGTGACAACTCTGCATACAACGTGACAACTCTGCATACAACGTGACAACTCTGCATACAACGTGACAACTCTGCATACAACGTGACAACTCTGCATACAACGTGACAACTCTGCATACAACGTGACAACTCTGCATACAACGTGACAACTCTGCATACAACGTGACAACTCTGCATACAACGTGACAACTCTGCATACAACGTGACAACTCTGCATACAACGTGACAACTCTGCATACAACGTGACAACTCTGCATACAACGTGACAACTCTGCATACAACGTGACAACTCTGCATACAACGTGACAACTCTGCATACAACGTGACAACTCTGCATACAACGTGACAACTCTGCATACAACGTGACAACTCTGCATACAACGTGACAACTCTGCATACAACGTGACAACTCTGCATACAACGTGACAACTCTGCATACAACGTGACAACTCTGCATACAACGTGACAACTCTGCATACAACGTGACAACTCTGCATACAACGTGACAACTCTGCATACAATTTAACCACACCACTGAAGTATAGTAGTTCTCATTGTGGTGACAGTGCATGGCTTGTTTTCATAAATTTAACTTGTGGCTTTGTACAAGAAGAGTGCACTAAGACAAGTAAGATAAGAGTGCTTGTTTTGATCCAGTTTTCTTGTTTCTGTTTTTCTTTTTAACCTGTTTCCCCCTAGACCTTAGAATATTTAATTTTTCTTGCTGCATCGAATTGGATACATATAGCTGAGTGAGACCCGCTGTCTGGTGGTGGGGATTATGCGGGTTACTGCATTAATGTGAAGATAGTTCGTCTATAAGGAAATCATACCACGGGCGGGGATTGAACTCCTGGTGAATCATAAAAGTCCACTCACTTTCCACGAGTTCGATCGCCGCCAGTATGGCTTGTAATCGAGTCATTACGATTTTGTAATGTAAGGAGTTTATATTGTAAGGAAAACGTGCACCATAAATGAATAAATATTGAGATGCTTAAATGGACATGCATAAGATGGCAGGTGAACAGGAATGAGAGGGACAACTGAGTCATGTCAACTAAGGAGAGTCGCTAGGAAGGTGTTACGGAGCTATATTAGCAAGTATGTGGTGCGTTTAGTTGTAATGTTTAGGCCATATGTTATTTTGGGGAATTTTTCTGTACTCTTAAGTTGGGCATGGCCCTGGTTTTTATATGCGACGTGAGAGTCGTGGCGAGTATACAATCAATAGTGTTTTATCTGCAGGCTGGAAGCCGGCGGAGGGGCGGATTATGGAGACCCACTCCTGTGTAAATATCTTTGTACATGTGTGCTTTATGGTAATATGGGAAATGTGTTGAAAGCGGGTTTTGTGTTGTATATATTGGTATATAGAATATATATTTTCTGAAAGGTGGGTTTATCTGTCATTCCTGGAGATAAACGTCAAGAATTTACCACGTTTTGTGTACGAGTTTACGAAATGTGAGTGATCTTATGGTGGTTTTATTTGTTTAGAAAACTTTATATATACCTTTCGACAGCAATTTTTGCCCCATAACCTCCATGATAACTTCGCAACAACCCTACATATAAACTGGTAGCCGATGGGTTGTGCCACCTCAAGCGGTCATAATACCTGCTCTGGGCCCATCAACTATTGTTCTTCATGGTTCCTCTTTGTCGCTTCGATCACTATGAATTAGAGCATTAAGTGGTCTTAATGGATGTTACAAAGGAGTAACTTCGGATATTTGATGATTAACTCAACTTAACGCGGCGTATGTTAAGAAATTTTAGTATAGTAATAATTTAATATCTTTATTTCTACAAGTAATAGGTATACAGACCATAGCCGACATCAGTGACATACTACTATATAGAAAGCCGCTTGTTACGCTGAGCATTTCCTGGAAATTATGTCAGTTTTGTCTCAAGATGCGACCCACAAAAGTCGATTAACACTCAGGTTCCCATTTCACTGATGGGGAACAGACAATCGGTGTAAGGAAACACGCTTGCCGTGTAAAGCGAGGGCTTATCCACCAGGCCACAGGACACCATAAGCGTTGGTGCTAAGAGGACAAGCCTCCGTGTGCCTCGTATGACATATTGTGTACTTCATCCATTTCAAGATAAACAGAGGGCAAATTTGTAGGACTCCACCTAGATTGTAGTCTCAAATTCCAGACCCACATACAGCAAATATCCATGAAAGTCTCCAAAGCAGTAGATATCCTTTCTAAGATGCGGTACTATGTACCCCAAACGTTTCTTCTTGCTGTTTAACGCTCTCTCATCTACCATTACCTCACCTATGGTATTTGTGTAAGGGTCTCAACGACAGTAAATCACCTTTAATAACCCAACAAAAACCTGATCGACTGATTACCAATTCCTGCATTAGACAGCACACACCACCTCTCTTGCAGCGTCTTAACTTGCTTAAAATACAAAACATTCACACTTATTATTGTGCCTACTACATACACAGAACATTCTATGTGAATAGTTTACAATACATCTGGGTATCTTTATTGTAGACGTTTCGCCATCCTGTGGCTTTATCAATACAGATTCAAGGACATAACTTGAAGACAGAAGAACTATATACAAAAGATAAAGTATTCAGTCCCTCAGTCTTGGAGTTGGTGTGAAAATCACCGTAGTCGTGTATAATAAAATTTACTCTTCTCAAAACGCTATTATTAAGTAATCTGTATCAATTAACTTTAGTCTGCCTGAAATGTCCCGGCATAATAGTAACTTTGTAAACATTGTCAACATTGCTAAGAAATATATCTTTATCGACTGAACATGAATGTTCAGTATATCCAAATATAATGTAAATAACTTTCGACACAGTTGATCACAATTATATACTCCTTAAATTAATATATTATGGAGGAAAATATAACGTACAGTGCTAGTCACGGCATTATGCCTGGTGAGCGCGCCGGCATAATGCCGTGACTAGCACTGTATACTTCTTTATTCACTCTTAACAGACACAATGTTGTGATAAATGGTTTAAAAGCGACAAGTTGAAGATTGAGACATGCAACTTAGGGGACTCAAGATTCCCATATGTTGCAAAAGTGTCTCAAAAATGTCTTTAATTCACACGATAAACAATGGTGCTCCCCAAGTAACCTTAAACAGTCACCATAGTTAACACAGGAAACACTTTTTCAAACTAAATGGAAACACACCATCTATACCTTCCATTACTCAAAAATAAAGTAAAAACGAAGAAAAAATCTGACAAAGGAGGAACAATACAGCCCACATTAGGTAGGTACTTCTCAAACCCAAACCCACTATCAAAAATATTTCTCCAACCCATTATCATTGTTACCCAAGAAATAAACTTTGATAACTTAAGTGTCAGTCAAATCCATCCCCTCTCACTTATGTATTAATCTAACCTAAATTTGAAGCCACACAAGAGTTTAAATACAGTAAATTTCAATATCCATAATGAATATAATATACATAAATGTAACGTATATTTCAATATTGATTTGTAATCAAAATGAATCAGCTATTTAAATTAGAATTCCATTTAATTTTCTGATATTTTTAGGATTCGGGTATTAACAAAATGCATTATTGGAATTACATATTAAAATATCCCATCTCTGTATTTATGATACAGGATTATAATGAGAAATAGATGTTTAATCAGGTTATTGATGCAATAAGTAGAAATATAAATAAACTCCACGGCCACGCATATCTTCCTTCGATTTCAGTGCATAAACGAGGAGATTATCCCGTCTTGTCATGAGTGCCAGGCACTAGCTGGCCAGGAGTGCCAGGCACTAGCTGGCCACGAGTGCCAGGCACTAGCTGGCCACGAGTGCCAGGCACTAGCTGGCCACGAGTGCCAGGCACTAGCTGGCCACGAGTGCCAGGCACTAGCTGGCCACGAGTGCCAGGCACTAGCTGGCCACGAGTGCCTGGCACTAGCTGGCCACGAGTGCCAGGCACTAGCTGGCCACGAGTGCCAGGCACTAGCTGGCCACGAGTGCCAGGCACTAGCTGGCCACGAGTGCCAGGCACTAGCTGGCCACGAGTGCCAGGCACTAGCTGGCCACGAGTGCCAGGCACTAGCTGGCCACGAGTGCCAGGCACTAGCTGGCCACGAGTGCCAGGCACTAGCTGGCCACGAGTGCCTGGCACTAGCTATCCACGAGTGCCAGGCACTAGCTGGCCACGAGTGCCAGGCACTAGCTGGCCACGAGTGCCAGGCACTAGCTGGCCACGAGTGCCAGGCACTAGCTGGCCACGAGTGCCAGGCACTAGCTGGCCACGAGTGCCAGGCACTAGCTGGCCACGAGTGCCAGGCACTAGCTGGCCACGAGTGCCAGGCACTAGCTGGCCACGAGTGCCAGGCTCTAGCTGGCCACGAGTGCCAGGCACTAGCTGGCCACGAGTGCCAGGCACTAGCTGGCCACGAGTGCCAGGCACTAGCTGGCCACGAGTGCCAGGCACTAGCTAGCCACGAGTGCCAGGCACTAGCTGGCCACGAGTGCCAGGCACTAGCTGGCCACGAGTGCCAGGCACTAGCTAGCCACGAGTGCCAGGCACTAGCTAGCCACGAGTGCCAGGCACTAGCTGGCCACGAGTGCCAGGCACTAGCTGGCCATGAGTGCCAGGCACTAGCTGGCCACGAGTGCCAGGCACTAGCTGGCCACGAGTGCCAGGCACTAGCTGGCCACGAGTGCCAGGCACTAGCTGGCCACGAGTGCCAGGCACTAGCTGGCCACGAGTGCCAGGCACTAGCTAGCCACGAGTGCCAGGCACTAGCTGGCCACGAGTGCCAGGCACTAGCTAGCCACGAGTGCCAGGCACTAGCTGTCCACGCTGAATTTACTCCTTAAATAACAAAAAAAGGCACAATACCGTGACTGGAACGATACACAAATAACCCGTACAGAGGGAGGAGCTTATGACGACTCTCCGGTCCGACTTGGATCAGTTACAAAGTCACACTGTCATAAGCTCCTCTCTTCCATGTGCGGGTTGTGTAATTTACTCTTTGACATCGTTCTAGTAAACAGTTTGGCTAGTTTCAAAGCGAAACTGTTAATAACAGTTATACGGTGACTAAGGATTTTTACATTTGGAGGATTAATGAATATCTCTGAAACTACGTATGGCTTACTGAAAAAAAAATCTTTAGCTGGGCGGGAATAAATTGTGAAGGTCTAACTACAGGTTAGTTATGTATTGTGAAGGTCTAACCACATGTTAGTTATGTATTGTGAAGGTCTAACCACATGTTAGTTATGTATTGTGAAGGTCTAACCACATGTTAGTTATGTATTGTGAAGGTCTAACCACATGTTAGTTATGTATTGTGAAGGTCTAACCACATGTTAATGTATTGTGAAGGTCTAACTACAGGTTAGTTATGTATTGTGAAGGTCTAACTACAGGTTAGTTATGTATTGTGAAGGTCTAACTACAGGTTAGTTATGTATTGTGAAGGTCTAACTACAGGTTAATGTATTGTGAAGGTCTAACTACAGGTTAGTTATGTATTGTGAAGGTCTAACCACATGTTAGTTATGTATTGTGAAGGTCTAACTACAGATTAGTTATGTATTGTGAGGGTCTAACTACAGGTTAGTTATGTATTGTGAGGTCTAACTACAGGTTAGTTATGTATTGTGAGGGACTAACAACAGGTTAGTTATGTATTGTGAGGTCTAACTACACGTTAGTTATGTATTGTGAGGGTCTAACAGGTTAGTTATGTATTGTGAGGTCTAACTACAGGTTAGTTATGTATTGTGAGGTCTAACTACAGGTTAGTTATGTATTGTGAGGGTCTAACTACAGGTTAGTTACGTATTGTGAAGGTCTAACTACAGGTTAGTTATGTATTGTGAGGTCTAACTACAGGTTAGTTATGTATTGTGAGGTCTAACTACAGGTTATTAACATATTGTGAAGATCTAACCACAGGTTAGTTATGTATTGCTAAGGTCTAACCACAGGTTAGTTATGTATTGTGAAGGTCTAACTACAGGTTATTGTTTTGTGAACGTCTAGCTACAGGTTAGTTATATATTGTGAGGGTCTAACTACAGGTTAGTTATGTATTGTGGCGGTCTAACTACAGGTTAGTTATATATTGTGAAGGTCTAACTACAGGTAAGTTATGTATTGTGAGGGGTCTAACTACAGGTTAGTTATGTAATGTGTGGGTCTAACTACAGGTTAGTTATACATTGTGAGGGTCTAACTACAGGTTAGTTATACATTGTGAGGGTCTAACTACAGGTTAGTTATACATTGTGAGGGTCTAACTACAGGTTAGTTATACATTGTGAGGGTCTAACTACAGGTTAGTTATGTAATGTGTGGGTCTAACTACAGGTTAGTTATACATTGTGAGGGTCTAACTACAGGTTAGTTATACATTGTGAGGGGTCTAACTACAGGTTAGTTATGTAATGTGTGGGTCTAACTACAGGTTATACATTGTGAGGGTCTAACTACAGGTTAGTTATACATTGTGAGGGGTCTAACTACAGGTTAGTTATGTAATGTGTGGGTCTAACTACAGGTTAGTTATACATTGTGAGGGTCTAACTACAGGTTAGTTATGTATTTCCTGTCTTCATTTACAGAGCTTATCACTATTATTACTTCTCACTAATTATACACTGATCTGCATTTGGAATGTTTTCAATTTTTATTTATATTCATGGATACGATCTTACATATTCTTGGGCTGCTGATTGTAAATATCTAAACTATTTTGCTCTATCACGTATTTTGAATAAAATACAAATTAATGATAATGAACATGAATTTATAATAAATTGTTAATTTATTAAAATTAGGCAAGTAGTCATGGAAAAGCACATTCTGTTAGTTTTAAGAACACACATGAATGAAATTAAATGATTTTAAAATAATATGCTGCTAATGGTTAGCCTACATACTGAATCAAAGGAGGACTGCTTTGACTTTTGCTTGTGCTGTGCATCGAGATCATTACGTTCCCATGACCAGCAGTAATCCACCATCTTGATGACATTCCATTTGCCCTGGTATCGAGTTTCCATGGTGTAAATATCATGATGGAACCGCTCTCCTTGTTCCTCACTGTAGTCACCACAATTGTTGGGAACAATGGTCAAGATGTGAGTGCAAAAAGTGCATTATCACACTCATTCTAGACCCAAGTTGTTGGAAACTTAAAATCATGTCTTGGATCATTTTTTCAAATTAGGGGGAGCGCCCGTTTCCCAGGAAGTTGTGGACATTCCCATGTGTTCAGCAAGGCCAGAAATATTTGAACAGAAAACTAGAGATTCCTCTTTGTCAAAGAACTGAGTGAATTCCGCTTCACGATGACGGTACCAAGCGAATGTTGTTCCAGGAGCTAGAAGCCTGTGTTCCTTCAGTCTAGAGCCAAGTAACTGTGTACTTTCTTCTGGAAGGTTAAGGTCTCTCACCAAGTCATTGAGCTCAACTTGGTTAAAGGGTTTGGGATCGTTATAGTTTACTTCCATCTCCGTAGAATCACTGGTATTAGACTCTGTTGAAATTTGTCATGTCTCAGGTGGCACAGGTACAGGAATATCTTCAGGGTGTGGAACAGACCTTATTGCTGAAGGAATATTTGGGTGTATTATGCGATCTTTAGTCTTCTTGTTGAATCCAGCTACTTTAATTGTACAAAAGTAGCAGTCATCATGGTAGTTCATCTGCTCACGCCATACCATTGGTACTCCAAAGGTATAGAGTACAGTGGTATTAGTCTACCAGTGGTATGGAGCCTACTGATGCAACTCTTGCAAAGCTTTGTGTGGTGCAAATGGTTTGTCCTGGTCTCCAAGTTTGCAGCCAAAATAAGCAAAGTAGCAGTGCTACGGGAACCTGCAGGTGTGAATTGCCCGCAGACATAGCAAAATATGTCTGGTGAATTTATGCATATTAATAATCTGAAAATATTAATAATCTGAAAATAAAGAAAAATATATTAGATTTAACATTTAAGTTAATATAAGGTAAGCATTTTAATTGGTAATGTACCACTTTTCGTATAACTTGACAACCTGATGGGATAGAGATGAATAAAAATCACAATGAATCACCATTTTCCATATATATATACCGAAAAAGATGCCACAGAGTCAATAAAAAAATCATGCAGATCATTGTTATATACAATGAATTAAAGTAAACATCTTACCTTTCTGCAGACTTTTTTTTTCGACATTATTTGCAGCTCACATATTACTGTGGATCATCACCCATACTTTCACTCAGATATCTCTTGTTTCCCAGAGGAGAAAGATATCGGATCGTAACAAAGTGCCAGGGTTCCAATCCCTGGTATGGCAAACTAATTTTACACTTGCTGGTCAGGATGACTTCGAAAAGCGATAAATGACATGCCCATGCACTCTGCTCCACGCCCAGACTCGTGGAACTCCGTCTTCTTTAAGAACTGCAAGAAAACCCCATCATGTGCTAATTTTAACATCCTATGAAGAGGGAGCATGGACACAGGGGTCGTTCCACAGCTGCTATAAACAACAGACATAGCCCCACTCCACAAAGGGGGCAGTAAAGCAATAGCAAGGAACTACAGACCGATAGCTCTAGCATCCCATATAAAATCTTTGAAAGAATCCTAAGAAGCAAGACCGCCAACCACCTAGATACCCATCAGTTGCACAACCAATGTCAGCACGAGTATAGTGCTGGTCACTCCTACCTATCCCAACTACTGGACCTCTATGACAAGGTCTTGGATGCTTTATACAATAAACATAATGTAGACTATGCAAAAGCCTGTGACAAGTGTGACAATGGAGTAATAGCGCTCAAAATGCGTGATAAAGAAATAACAGGAAAAGTTCGTAGATGGATCTATAACTTCCAAAAAATAGAACACAAATAGCAGTAGTAAGCAGAGTAAAGTCTGGGGCAGCTACTGTGGAAAGTTCTGTTCCACAAGGCACAGTACTCGCTCCCATCCTGTTCCTCATCTTCATATCTGACAGACAAGGAATTAAGCCACAACACCGTGTCTTCCTTTGCAGATGACACCCGAATTTGCATGAAAATGTCCTCCACTGAAGACACTGCAAGACTCCAGGCGGACATCAACCAAGTCTTTAATGGGCCGCAGAAAACATGAAGTTCAATGATGAGAAATTTCAATTACTTCGATATGGAAAACGCGAGGAAATTAAAACTATATCAGAGTATAAAACAAATTCCAACCACAGAATAGAGTGAGAATCTAATGTAAAAGTCCTGGGAGTGATCATGTCAGAGGATCTCGCATTCAAAGACCATAACATTGAATCAATCGCATCTGCTAACCTTCAAAACTAGGGATGTCAAGCCCATGATGGCACTCTTCAGGTCACTTGTTCTATCTAGGCTGGAATGTTGCTGCACACTAGCAGCACCTTTCAAGACATGTGTAATTGCTAACAGAGAACCTTCACGGCACGCATAACTGCGATTAAACACCACAATTACTGGAAACGCTTGAAGTTCCTCAACCTGTACTCCCTAGAACGAAGGCGAAAGAAATACATGACTAAATACACTTGGAAAATCCTAGAAAGATTAGCACCAAACTTGCACACGAAAATCACTTTCTATGGAAGCAAAAGACTCGGCAGATGATGCAACATCCACCCAATGAAAAGCAGGGGTGTCACTAGCACGGTAAGAGAAAACACAGTGTCAGGGGCCCATGACTGTTGAACTGCCTCCCAGCATACATAAGGGGGGATTACCAATAGACCCCTGACTGTCTTCAAGCAGGCACTGGACAGGTATCTAAAGTCAGTACCTGACCAGTCGGGTTGCGTGTGGCCAACAGTAACAAACTGGTTGATAAGCCCCTGATCCACCATGAGGCCTGGTCACAGACCGGGCCGCGGGGGCGTTAACCCCCAAAATCCACTCCAGGTATAGCCGGAGAGTGAGGTGTGATCGAGACATTGTGACCTGAAGAATGTTTGCTTCGTGTTTTTTCTAAACCAACTAGTCTATCTATTACCAAGGTTTACACCACTCCTGTATATATACCAGTGTTAGTGGAAGACCAGCTTATGGAAATGGAGAGGCAGTTTGTCGTAATTAATCTTAACGTAAAGAAGCAGTTGTATATCATATATACATTTTATCACAATACACAACAAACAATTAATTTGCTCTTGTAACCTCTGTAATGAGTGTTGTATCAGTAACGTTGCATATAAGCGAGTTAAGCAGCACCTTTGTTGATTAGGGATGCTGTGTAGATCGCTCGTGTTGCGCTGTTGACCACTGGTGTCTGGTAATGTATTTTGTAGATCGTTTGTGCTGCCGGTGCTGTTTTGTAGGAGTCACTAAAAGGTCAATTCTTCAATGCTTTTTTCGGTATATTACACACCCTCGTGGAGTGTCATATCCGAATAAGCATGGATTACTGAATTCAGCGCAAGGCACAAACTGAATCGATCGCCAAAGGTGGCAGGACCCAAGCCCAGGAGCTTATGCTCGCATGACTTGCACACGATAAATAGGCAATATTTTTAATTAACATGGAGCGCTAAGCTTATTTGGTTCATTTAGTGCAAGAAGAAAGCTCGATCCTTCATCTACTTAACGCGAGACAGACATGTTACCAGTCGGCAAGAATTCACCATTAATATGTTTACACACACTTGTATATTGTATTCTACGATATACAGACTTTCTCGATATTATTAGGAGCTCACATATCACTGTGGATTACAACTCATGCATTTACTCAGAGATCTCTTAGATCCACCTGGATCACAACAAAGTACCCGGGTTCAAATCCCAGTGTTTTTCTCCCTTCGAGGCGTGTACCAGGGTCTTTACCGATGTAATGATACCAGATGTGGCTTAGCTGGGAAATCCCCTTCCATCCGACATTTAGCTCTTTCCTGTAAGTAGATTCCATCTCTAGTACTTTGTCTACCCTTCAGTGCAATTCTGTGTTTGAGGGGAAATTTCTGGAAAATATGGGTGTGTCTTGGTGACTGCGTCTTCTCTCACAGCCAGTCAGCCGATCGGCATTTTGCTAACCATCCAGCTATAACACCAATCAAAACTTCCTCAGTAAGCTATTAAGCCACCCACCCTGTCACACAACCAATAAGCCACCTGCCCATGCCAGCGTTTAGCCAGCTGCTCAAGCCACTCGCATACCCGTTCCTGATAACAGTCGGCTGTCTGTAGTTATTCTCCTTCATTCACGTCCTAGATAAATTCTAACGCCACATAAACTAGTGCCGTTAGAATTACAGTGCTGAAAACAAAATGATTCTCCAGAAACCCCACAGAACAAAGTAGTTAAGAAAAGACAATCAGTAGTGGTGGTGAGTGAGAAAATCAAAATAATGTTGAGAGATGAATAGTTCACCTTCGGCAAACTTTCACCGGCCCCTTAGTGAGGAGAAAATTCTCCAGTACAAGGATTCTCTCTCATCCCTCTGCCTTCCCCCCCCCCCCAGCCTTCTGAGGGACTCAGCCCTCCCAGAAGAGGCTAATGGAGTCTTACTTCCCGACAAACATTAATTGAACGCTCATGTTTGTACCAGTGTCACGAGACGTACTATCCTCTCCTTGCCAGTTGCAAGTGACAGTTAAAATACAGTAATTACTTTATCTTTAGCAGGAAAAATAAGGGATAACCTACACCCACTTTATCTACAATTTGGGACTATTATGAATTATAGTCTTTAGCTAGATAAGAAATCTACCATCTTTTACTGAGAACCATTGCAATATTTAGCAAGGAAGAGAAATAGCACTGAGTTCAGCATATCCTTAGTGGGGACGTGAGGAGGGTGAGGAGCGGAGGACGGCAAACAGATTGCTTCAAGCAACAAACGAGAAACGTCTGTCATGAAGGCGTTGCCGTTTTATCAAACAAAAGACAAAGGGACAGTAGTGACCAGTGCATTTTTGACTCTTGTTTATCAGACAATCTCAGGAATCTAGCAAAGTTAGACTAGTTCCTTTATATAAAACAGGAAATTCGCGGTAGAACTAATCACGCAATGTTATTGTGTATCTGTGTTGTTCTTGTTGTGGATAATACCACGAAACTATGAACAAATGATGGAACATTCTCCGAGACACTGAAGCCACAAACTAGGGGAAATTGGGTCAGTTACAATACCTAGGTCCAGTGGTTAACGCGACGGTCTGGAGTTTTGAGACTCTCTGATTGCGGGTTCTATCCCCGCCCGTGGTATAATTTGTTTGTAATCGTATCATTACGATTTCGTGAGTCACACCTCGTCATGTTAGCTACAGCTGATATATAAGAGTAGGATTTGACTGGAATTACCAACAGACCTCGTTATCGGCGGGATTTTAAGCCCAAACCAAAGCTGAAATTTGCGTTCCTTGGGGCAAATGGATATTTAACAACCTTATTAATCTACAGCCTCGGTGTTTACTGGACAGCACTCCGAAGAGTTGGTCAGGTTGTGGCTGCTGGACATCCTGCCGTTACAAGTAGCGATTGATTTATGTTGTTTCATGCAGAAAAGTGTAGTTATCTAACCAGGCCAGTAGGCCTTCTGCAGTGTTCCTCCGTTATAAAGTTATGTTCTTAATAACAACACCAGTCATATCATACTGTTACACACCAACAAAATCGTTACATCACTGGAACACACAATCACTACTGCAACATCACACAGGGACTCACAACAAGACTATCACATCACACTGAGACACACCAACACGACCGTCACATCACACAGGGACTCGCCAAACCGACCGTCACATCACACTGGGATACACCACCAACACCGTCACATCACACTGGGACTCACCAACAACACCGTCACATCACGCGGACTCACCAACAACACCGTCACATCACAATGGGACTCATCAACACCACCGTCACATCACACTGGGACTCACCAACACCACCGTCACATCACACTGGGACTCACCAACACCACCGTCACATCACACTGGGACTCACCAACACCACCGTCACATCACACTGGGACTCACCAACACCACCGTCACATCACACTGGGACACACCAACACCACCGTCACATCACACTGGGCCACACCAACACCACCGTCACATCACACTGGGACTCACCAACAACACCGTCACATCACACTGGGACTCACCAACAACACCGTCACATCACACTGGGACTCACCAACAACACCGTCACATCACACTGGGACTCACCAACACCGTCACATCACACTGGGACTCACCAACAACACCGTCACATCACACTGGGACTCACCAACAACACCGTCACATCACACTGGGACTCACCAACAACACCGTCACATCACACTGGGACTCACCAACAACACCGTCACATCACACTGGGACCCACCAACACTGGGACACCGTCACATCACACTGGGACTCACCAACAACACCGTCACATCACACTGGGACTCACCAACAACACCGTCACATCACACTGGGACTCACCAACAACACCGTCACATCACACTGGGACTCACCAACAACACCGTCACATCACACTGGGACTCACCAACACCACATCACACTGGGATTCACCAACAACACCGTCACATCACACTGGGACTCACCAACAACACCGTCACATCACACTGGGACTCACCAACAACACCGTCACATCACACTGGGACTCACCAACAACACCGTCACATCACACTGGGACCCACCAACACATCACACTGGGACTCACCAAAACGACCGTCACATCACACTGGGACTCACCAAAACGACCGTCACATCACACTGGGACTCACCAAAACGACCGTCACATCACACTGGGACTCACCAACATGACCATCACATCACACTGGGACTCGCCAACACGACCGTCACATCACACTGGGACTCACCAACAACACCGTCACATCACACTGGGACTCACCAACAACACCGTCACATCACACTGGGACTCACCAACAACACCGTCACATCACACTGGGACTCACCAACAACACCGTCACATCACACTGGGACTCACCAACAACACCGTCACATCACACTGGGACCCACCAACACATCACACTGGGACACGCTAACAACACCGTCACATCACACTGGGACTCACCAACATGACCATCACATCACACTGGGACTCGCCAACACGACCGTCACATCACACTGGGACTCACCAATAACACCGTCACAACACACTTGGACTCACCAACAACACAGTCACATCACACTGGGACTCACCAACACCACCGTCACATCACACTGGGACTCACCAACACCACCGTCACATCACACTAGGACTCACCAACACCACCGTCACATCACACTGGGACTCACCAACACCACCGTCACATCACACTGGGACTCACCAACACCACATCACACTGGGATTCACCAACAACACCGTCACATCACACAGGGACTCGCTAACACCACCGTCACATCACACTGGGACTCACTAACACCACCGTCACATCACACTGGGACTCACTAACACCACCGTCACATCACACTGGGACTAACACCACCGTCACATCACGCTGGGACTCACTAACACCACCGTCACATCACACTGGGACTCACCAACACCACCGTCACATCACACTGGGACTCATCAACACCACCGTCACATCACACTGGGACTCACTAACACCACCGTCACATCACACGGACTAACACCACCGTCACATCACACTGGGACTCACCAACACCACCGTCACATCACACTGGGACTCACTAACACCACCGTCACATCACACTGGGACTCACTAACACCACCGTCACATCACACTGGGACTCACTAGCACCACCGTCACATCACACTGGGACTCACTAACACACCACCGTCACATCACACTGGGACTCACTAACACCACCGTCACATCACACTGGGACTCACTAACACCACCGTCACATCACACTGGGACTCACTAACACCACCGTCACATCACACTGGGACTCACTAACACCACCGTCACATCACACTGGGACTCACTAACACCACCGTCACATCACACTGGGACTCACTAACACCACCGTCACATCACACTGGGACTCACTAACACCACCGTCACATCACACTGGGACTCACTAACACCACCGTCACATCACACTGGGACTCACTAACACCACCGTCACATCACACTGGGACTCACTAACACCACCGTCACATCACACTGGGACTCACTAACACCACCGTCACATCACACTGGGACTCACTAACACCACCGTCACATCACACTGGGACTCACTAACACCACCGTCACATCACACTGGGACTCACTAACACCACCGTCACATCACACTGGGACTCACTAACACCACCGTCACATCACACTGGGACTCACTAACACCACCGTCACATCACACTGGGACTCACTAACACCACCGTCACATCACACTGGGACTCACTAACACCACCGTCACATCACACTGGGACTCACTAACACCACCGTCACATCACACTGGGACTCACGAGCACCACCGTCACATCACACTGGGACTCACACCACCGTCACATCACACTGGGACTCACCACTACTACTTCTGCCTCCATTAAAATTCGCTGCTGTTGACATTATGAAATTAAAACACGCATTAAACACGTATGAGTCGTACTGGGCTGTGGATAGGAATGTGTGAGTGTATGAGTGTATGTATAAGTGTGCGAGTGTATGAGTGTAAGCACAGTATAAGTGTGCGAGTGTATGAGTGTAAGCACAGTATAAGTGAGCGAGTGGAAGGGTTCACTGATGGTACTGGTTACTGTAAGTGTCGCAGTTTGTTAAGAGGTTGGCATCAGCATTGATGTCAAAAAGCTGAAGCTTCAAGTTTCGTCAATGAAGTCTGTTAGAGCGAGTACATCAGTGCATTACATTTGATTACATGTGTCAAACTTGAAGACTGTTTATCAAGACTGGCAGTGCGGACTGGCAGTGCGGACTGGCAGTGCGGACTGGCAGTACTCGATATGAGGTACTGGGTGTTTCTACCTATTGTAAACTAGAAATAATACTGATCTTGCAGGTTTGTCAAGACTCCAATAACTGATTTAGTTAAATAATATGTTTACGAAGGCTGGTAGTGAGGCGAGCAGAGGCGGCAGTACACTGCAGCAGACAAGCAGTGTACCTCCCTCCCCTCCCACTGCGTAAAGTCAAAATACTTCCCGTCTAAAAACGCAGAATAATGTAATTACAGAATACTAGTGTTTTTTCTATGTTAACTAAAGTGGAAGTCTATCTTACTACACAGACGTTCATTAGAACTGCTTGTAGCCTGTTCACCCCGGACAAGGATACCTTCATCCCCAACAATGTTGTTCTCAGTGCATCCAAATAAAGGGAAATATACAAGAATATATTCATTGATTCGTTTTGTTTGTCATTTATATTAATTTGTATTGCACCATTGTAAACGATTATATTATTCACAAACTCTTAAAAGTGATACCACAAAGTTTTATAATTATCCACGGAGTTCTTAACTCATATATTAAGAGAAAATATACTGATTGTACAAAGGATAATCCAACAATACCAGAGCAAACACAGGAGAATGCAGAAAATATAAGCACATAGGCATACACGTGCACACATGAACGCACAGTTCACACACACACACACACACATCCCTGGAAACTGGGCAACTACCTGAGGTATGGAAGACGGCAAATGTAGTTCCCATTTTCAAAAAAGGAGACAGAAAAGAGGCACTAAACTATAGACCTGTGTCATTGACGTGTATAGTATGCAAAATTATGGAGAAGATTATCAGGAGGAGAGTGGTGGAGCACCTGGAACGGAACAGGAGTATAAATGCCAACCAGCACGGATTCACGGAAGGCAAATCCTGTGTCACAAACCTTCTGGAGTTTTATGATAAAATAACTGTTGAGAATTTTTGGCCTTACCTGCCGTGTTTATTATAAGGAATATATATAATGAACACTTAGCTGATAAATGACAGCAAATCGTCTACACAGCCGCCCCTGCAGACGAGGTCTAGAAGCTGTCGAAACCATCACAACAGTGGGCTGTCAAGAGATACAATTTGTAAGTATAAATTACCCCTAGGGGGTGTTATGTCAGCATATTTCATTCGATGATGGCTGACGAAATACTTACTTGTTTGGACTCAAAAGTCCACACCTTACTGCCGATTATAGGTTGATTACAAACTCCTTGTGACTCAAGAATTGCGCAATCCCCCGATCTACAAGAAATTCGTAACATACCTTGCTCTTTGTAACGTGAGCTATGGTGTTCTCAACACCTTCGACAGATATCGGTGACTTGATAGAAGCTGAAGTGTCCTTGGATGTCCACGTCTTCCATTGTCTAGGAAACGCACACTGGTACACTATGTTCAACAAGATTTGTCTTTATTGTTCACAATGTATCACAAGAGAAGCTGATCACACCTCTCTTATGTTTATCGTGTTTTGTGAGACACTTTATTCACACTAACGCACAGATCAGTGTCCTTTGCTGGTTATCCTGGCGTCAGTGTGACTCTCTCTAGAGTCAAAAGTAATCTGCCAGACGCCACAGCGCTCCATGCTGTCACTGCCCCCAGCACAAAAAAAAAAAAAACGCTGACCTAGTACCTTGCATCCTTGTCACCTCCTCGATGAAGCAAAGCAGAATGTTTGTTTCTTGCTGTCTTAAGCAGAGACAACAATGTACACTATTTTTACTATGGTAATAAAGTGGGAGCAGGATTTTCCTTAATTGTCCTGCTAAGTAAGAGATGTACTGTCTCTTATAAAAATACACGTTGTAACACCCCTGCAAGGAGCAGAGGTCACTTGATTACGTGGCATAGCATCTGTGATCAATTACTCACTCTAGCAGTAAACAAGACGCTCGCCCCTTCTGAGTGGCCCCTCAGGGCTGAAAGGGCTGAAGGGGGCTGAAGGGGGCTGATACCCCCCTCCTGGAGAAAATTTCTCCACACTGGGGGGCGGCGGAGGTTCGCTGCAGGTGAACTATTCATCACTTAACATTAATTTGATTTTCTCACTCGCCACCACTGCTGCTTGTCTTTTCTGAACAGCTTTAGTCTGTGTGGTTTCTGGAGAATCACTAATTTTGTTTTCAACACTGTGTAATTCTAACGGCACTAGTTTATTTATTGTCCGCTTATTCACTACACCTTTGCTCAAAACATCAACTGTCCTGATGATTCCATTTGCATCAGGATATATGGTCACAATTTTTCCAAGTGGCCATTGGGACCTCGGACCATCATTGTCGATAATCACTATGTCACCAGGTCTTAAGGACTTATGATTTTCAGGAACACCAGCTCCATAGAAGTGTTCTCTCAATGAGGTGAGATAGTCTTCTCGCCAAATTTTCTCCCAACGTTCAATCACTTTATTAAGGTGTTTGAATTTACGTCTGAGTTGCTCAGGTTCGAAATAAGTAGGATCCTCTATGATTTCTTTATCATTCATGGGAGGAACAGGTTCGAGCCTTCTGCCATGGAGTAAATGAGATGGACTTAACACTTCTAAATTGTCCAGATCATCGGTAACATAAGTTAGAGGTCTGTTGTTGACTCTATTTTCTATTTCAGTCACAACTGTACGGAATTCTTCTAAGTCTATTCTCTGACGATGAAGAGTCTTCCTTAAACAACGTTTTACAATGCCGATCATTCTTTCATAAAATCCGCCGTGCCATGGAGATTTAGGAGGAATGTATCTCCAACGACATCTGCGTTGATTCAGCATCTGTTGTACTTCTGGTTGATCAAAGATCTTGCTTATATAAGCAGCACCAGCAACAAAGTTCGTTGCATTATCTGAAATCATCAGTCTAGGACATCCCCTTCTGGCTGCAAACCTTCTGAATAATTTGATAAAAGTTTCAGCAGACATGTCAGTGGCTACTTCTAGATGTACTGCTCTAGTTGTAGCACAAGTGAACAAACAGATGTACACCTTGATGGGAACTTTGTCAACTGTTTTGGTTAAAATTATTGGTCCAGTGTAATCTACACCTGTCACCTCAAATGGAGTGATATGACAAACTCTTTCAGAGGGATATGGAGGTGGACCTGGATACTGACATACTCGCATATCGTAGTGACGACAAGTAATACAGTCCTTTATTTGTTTTTTCACACTTTGTCGACCTTGAGGTATCCAGTAGGATTGTCGTATATGACAAAGTGTGTCAGCTACCCCACCATGTAACACGTTACTGTGGGCGTTTTGCACAATCAGTTTTGTTAGCCAATGATTCTTGGGGATCAATATTGGATGTATGGCTTCTCTAGGTAGTGAAGAATTATGAATTCTTCCTCGACATCTTATAATCTTTTCTGAGTCGAGATAAAGTCCTAAAGAATTAATCATGACAGGTTTCTTTGGGGATTTATCTTGTGTTTCTAGAAATTTATATTCTGTAGAGAAAACATCTTTCTGTATTAGTTTCACCCAGTATTTAATGGGTTCAAGACATTCATAATCAGGTTTTGTTCCTTTAATGAATTTAAAGACAAGAGCTGTAACTCTTAAGAGTTTACCCAAAGATGAGTATTTAGATCCATCAATGACTATTTCTGTTGTGTCTGCAGTATTTACACAACTTATTTCTGCTGTGTTCAAGCAGACTGTTTCTTCTGGCATAATGTGAGCTTTTTGCTGAGGCCAGTTATTTTCATCAGAGAGCCAGTTCGGTCCGTGGAGCCATAATTTATTATCCACAAATTTCTTGAGTGGGACACCACGTGACAACATGTCAGCTGGATTCTCTTGGGTAGAGACGTGGAGAAAGAGATAATCTCTCTGCATCTCTTTTATTTCTGCTACTCTGTTCTGTACATAGACCAACTTACTCTTATTATTTCTTAACCACTGGAGAACTGCTTCATTATCACTCCAGATCACGGTTTTCTCAATAGTGAGATGATCAAGTACTTTGTTGAGATAGACAGCTAATTTTGTACCTACATAGAGTGCTGTCAGTTCCAATTGTGGTACTGTTCTGACCTTCAAGGGTGCTACCCTGGCCTTTGAAGTAATTAGTGTACTTCCTTCAGCATTACTCATGTAAGCTACAGCGCCATAACCTCTGGTTGACGCATCACAGAACACATGTAATGTGTACTTGTTTCCCTCTTGACCTATTTGTCTGGGAAATTTAATTTGATGAAGTTGTTTAAACTCCCTGGATATTTCATCCCATGCTTGACTCATTTCTAGAGGCAAGTTCTCATCCCATCCAATTTTGAGTTTCCATGCATCTTGCATAAGCATTTTACCCTTTATGGTAATTGGTGAGACGAGTCCTAGAGGATCAAAACATTGTGATACCTCTGACAGTAAACTACGTTTAGTGAGTGTACTGCATGATTTATTGTTTATCTTTTTGAGACTCAGAGTATCTTCCTGTGTGTTCCAATTAAGTCCCAGCATATTGTTGCAATCAGGAATTTCAGTTTCAGGGAAATCTTCTTTGATAAGTTCCCTTAATTGCTTTGAATTTGTATTCCACATCCTTAGAGGCATATTTGCTTCTTTCATCTCCTTGTTAGCTTCTCTGTATAAGGATTTCAAATCCTCCTCTTTATTCACAGTACCTTGAAGATTGTCCACATAGAAACTTTTCTTTAAGACTTCTTTGAAGGGACTTTCAGATTTCTTCAAATGTGTATTTAGAGTAGCTTCTAGTAAGAATGGAGAGGATGTTGCACCAAATAATACTGATTTGAAACGATAAGTTTTCACAGGACTTTGAGGATCATGTGGATTTTCAGGCCACAAGAATCGAGTATAATCTCTATCTATTTCTTGTAGTCCTACTCTTAAGAAAGCCTTGGAAATATCAGCCGTGTAGGCATATGGGTTTGTGCGAAATTTCATAAGCACGTCTCCAAGCTTCTCAGTTAGTGAGGGTCCGGTCATCAGACAGTCATTAAGACTTGCTACATCTTTATTTGCACGTGCGCTGCAATTATATACAACACGTAGTGGAGTGGTTTCAGAATCTTTTCTGACTCCATGGTGCGGGAGATAATGAGCGTTTGTCTTCAACTTATCTTCGACTATTTCCTCAATGAATTTATTGTCCAACTGTTCTTGTATGATATTATCATAGACAGTCAGTAGCTCTGGATTCTTCCTGAGCTCATGTATTTGTGCTTTCATCTGTCCGAAAGCCATGCGATAATTGCTAGGTAGATGTGGTGGATTTAATTTCCATGGTAACCTAACCCAATACTGTCCATCTTTATATTTGACAGTGTCCAAATATTGGTTATAAGTCTGAGACTCTTGTGGGCTTGGTTTATTTACATCAATACCTATCGCATCTAAATCCCACAACTTATCAACTGGTTCATTCATTTCTTCCAGTAATGATAATTTTTGCTGTGGTACATGATCAGCGGTTATTCTCGTAACTAGTACATTTTCCACTGAATCAATATCAGCTTCTTTCCCACTTTGAGAGGGAATGGGACCACATATCATGTGGCCTCCTGCTGTTTTCAGCAAGTGAACATCATGTTTACTTACTATATTTTGCACAAAACAGTGATAATAATCACTTCCAATGATTAAATCAATTGGACTAATTGTGTCCGTCTGTATGTCAGGACAGGCTAACTTGACCTTAGCTGCTTTCAGTGCTGCAACTGTTTCTTTTAATCCCTGGATCTGCACAGACTTAGGCAAATCATCTACTACCACAGCTTCTACTGTCTTTTTCCTGTTTCCTAGACCAACAGTGATTTTGGCTAGGTCATATGTCTGTTTACCAGAATTGTGGAAAAAACCAGCTATATCTAACTGTATTTTGGCATAGGGTTGTTTATTCAGTTTCTGCAACACTGTTCTTCTTATGAAGGACCTTTGTGAGCCTTGATCAAATAGTGTTAGCACATTGGTTTTGTGTAATTTATTAGATAACTCAACTCGAGCTATCGGGAGAGCAGTTGCTTTAAACTTATCTCTCACATTTAATGCTGTTGCTTGTTGACTTCCTGATTCTGTGGAAGTCTGCTGCTGTTCAGCAAAAGTATTTGGGCATAATGCTGTATGATGCATACCCTTGCATTTAAAACACTTCTTCAGTGAGCATTTTCCTCCCTTGTGTTCACCTAAACACTTGATGCATCTTTTCAGCTGATGAACACGTTGTTTACGTGCCTCCATTGATGTGTATTGACTACAATACTGTGCCCAATGTGTTCCATCACAAAGTACACATTTTGGAGTACGTTTATGTGTGACAGTCTGTTTACTGTCTGTTGTATTCACAGCTTGATAAATGCCTATATGGGATTTCCCATTATGTGGTTTAGTGGGAGTAGGTATACTCTTTTTATACTGAGTTGAAGGTTTATTATCCACTGGATTTGTGGATTTTTCATCTTGTCTCGTTGCTTGCATGCATGAAACTATTGTTTGTAAACCATTGCTAATTTCCTCACAAGTGAAATAGCGTTTATTGAACATAATATTTAATCGTTCAATAGTTTGTGGTGACAACTTATCTTGTACAATACCACTGATAAACCAATCACATTGTCTTAGGTCATATTTAGCATCTAGAGATCTGAGACTATTGTCTAATGTAATTCTAAATGCCTGTAAGTCTGAAAAACAATGTTTGGGTGGCTTCAAGCTTGATATTAAGACTGCATGTCTAACTCTAGCCTTGTCAGCATCAAAGTAATTGTCTGCTAAGACACGTAAGGCTAGTTGATAATTGCCTTTAACCACCGGAAATGACTTAATCAGTTCATAGGGTTCTCCCTTCACAAGACATTTAAGGTAATTGAACTTAGCAATCTCATCTATGTCAGTTCGTGAATTTACTATGGATTGAAAACCACTAATGAATTCTTCATAATTATGACCTTGGAAAATAGGTAATGACAATGTAGGTAAGCTTGGTAATGGGACACTTGTTGTTGTTACAGGTGTAACAGGTGTTTGCCCACTAGTAGTAGGTCTCTGTGACAGAGTTTTACGGCAGATAGCCTGTACTCCTGTCCACCTTAATTGTTGATCACTAAAAGTATCCAAAACATTTTTAATTTCATCTTCAGATGGATCTGATTCAAGAAATTTATTTTCATAATGTGTATAGTCTGAATTAATTATTTCCAGACGCTGTGTAAATAATCCAAACTTGACCTCAAGATCATCAAAATCTATGTTTGTATCTTGAGTTAATCCTAGACAGACTGAAATTAGATTTTCTAATTGTGTAATCTTAGTCTGTAAAGACTGAAACTGAGTTTTCAAACAAGCCATTTTAATGGTATACTGAAAATTCTAGCACCACACTTAGAGTGTTTATAAAACACTGTACTGCTATAGACAGCTGAGTTTTTGTTATGCTTAAGTCAGCAATAATCGAGTCAGACACTACTGACCCACTAAGCTTAACCTCAGGGTCAATGACCATGAAGGGTACACCGTACATGTGGCTGGAGTTTATGGCTTAGAGTTTGCTGTGTCAGCCTGACCATGATGATTAATCGTAAATAACGATGTTATACACTTCATTCACTATACACTATAAATGTCACTGTATAACTGTAATCACACGTGAATATTACTTACACATATATAAATTTCACTGTTAATATATATTTGAAAGCTTACACTTTATATATAAGTTCCTTTAATATAACAGGTAGATCTATAAGAAACAAACTTTAACACAATCTTGTCTCTTAATTTCTGTCTATAAACATTATAAACACTATGTGTATATATACACTCAGACAAACAACATCATTTGGGTAGTTGTTGTATTAATCAGCATTTTCTCGAGATTGGAGCAGTGGTTGCAGGGTGTGGGTGAGTCACCCAGCTCCCGTTTTCTTTGGGTGTCCGCTGGGTGAGCGCCCGTTTTCTTTTGGGTGAACGCTGGGTGAGCGCCCGTTTTCTTTTGGCTGCCCATTCTCTGTGATTGAGTCTGGAGGGACTCATTTATACTGATTTATATTGTAAAACACTAGTTTTACAGCTTTTTTCGAAGGACCTTGGCTCATAGGTTATTTGTACACTGTAGTACAACATATTTGGACCACAGTGTGGTCTTTATCCGGTTCGAGCACGACCAAAACTCTGTTGAGAATTTTTGGCCTTACCTGCCGTGTTTATTATAATATATAATGAACACTTAGCTGATAAATGACAGCAAATCGTCTACACAGCCGCCCCTGCAGACGAGGTCTAGAAGCTGTCGAAACCATCACAACAGTGGGCTGTCAAGAGATACAATTTGTAAGTATAAATTACCCCTAGGGGGTGTTATGTCAGCATATTTCATTCGATGATGGCTGACGAAATACTTACTTGTTTGGACTCAAAAGTCCACACCTTACTGCCGATTATAGGTTGATTACAAACTCCTTGTGACTCAAGAATTGCGCAATCCCCCGATCTACAAGAAATTCGTAACATACCTTGCTCTTTGTAACGTGAGCTATGGTGTTCTCAACACCTTCGACAGATATCGGTGACTTGATAGAAGCTGAAGTGTCCTTGGATGTCCACGTCTTCCATTGTCTAGGAAACGCACACTGGTACACTATGTTCAACAAGATTTGTCTTTATTGTTCACAATGTATCACAAGAGAAGCTGATCACACCTCTCTTATGTTTATCGTGTTTTGCGAGACACTTTATTCACACTAACGCACAGATCAGTGTTCTTTGTTGGTTATCCTGGCGTCAGTGTGACTCTCTCTAGAGTCAAAAGTAATCTGCCAGACGCCACAGCGCTCCATGCCGTCACTGCCCCCAGCACAAAAAAAAAAAACGCTGACCTAGTACCTTGCATCCTTGTCACCTCCTCGATGAAGCAAAGCAGAATGTTTGTTTCTTGCTGTCTTAAGCAGAGACAACAATGTACACTATTTTTACTATGGTAATAAAGTGGGAGCAGGATTTTCCTTAATTGTCCTGCTAAGTAAGAGATGTACTGTCTCTTATAAAAATACACGTTGCAACACCCCTGCAAGGAGCAGAGGTCACTTGATTACGTGGCATAGCATCTGTGATCAATTACTCACTCTAGCAGTAAACAAGACGCTCGCCCCTTCTGAGTGGCCCCTCAGGGCTGAAAGGGCTGAAGGGGGCTGAAGGGGGCTGATACCCCCCTCCTGGAGAAAATTTCTCCACAAATATTATTATATGCGTGAATGGAATGACAGAAGGGATAGACCCAGACTCACGAAATCGTAATGACACGATTGCAAACAAAACATGCCACGGGTGGGGTTTGAACCCGCGATCTGGAGTTTTAAGATTCTCTGATTGCGGGTTCAAACCCCACCCGTGGTATGGTTTATAGAGCCAGAGGTGTCCCTGGTCGCAGATGTGAAACTAATGAGAATACACGCTCACGTGGACAAGAAAAGGCTGCAAATGGATTTGGACAGGCTGCAGGTCTAGTGTGACAAGTGGCTGCTGGAGTTTAACCCCAATAAATGCCAAACGTAGCAAATCTCATTCAAGGAATGAGTACCGTACCGTGAATATCAACCGTGGAGGGCAACATCTAAATAACTGCTACAGCAAATGCGTATGTGGCAAATCTAGGACTTGCTTTTAGTCATCTAGGTGAGGAATCACTCACGACACTGCATACCGTGTACATCAGGCCCATACTGGAGTCTGTAACACCAGTATTGAAGAAGCACCTGGTCAAGCATGTCAAGAGGTTGTAGAGTGCAAATAATTGCAACGAAACTAGTTCCGCAGCTAATAGGTAATTCCTTTGAAGAGAGGTTAAGAAGCTTACCGCTAATAACACTGGAAGACAGAACGACAAGGGTGTGTTTCATATAACAACGTACAAAATACTGAGAGGAGTCGATAGGGTAAATTGGGACAGATTGACTGAGAGATGGAAGCAAACACAAGAACACAACTCTAAGTTGAAAACTCGGAAGTATTTCTTCAGCCTTAGAGCAGTCAGGAAGTGGAACGACCTGAAGAGTGAAGTGGCAGAGGCAGGGTTCATACATAGCTTTAAGAACAGGAGAAATCGAAAACTTTTAAGAGATTCAGGTAAAATGGTTTGGCAGATTTGTGTGTTGGCAGTGGGAAGTATAGTTACAGCAGTCTGAAAGACGAGTAGAAATTTTTGCAGTTCTAAACTGTAGAATCGGAGCCCCTCTGGCGTTTTTTTTTTTTTTTCTTCTTTTTTTAAGGGGGAGGGGGGTAGCGCATCCAGCGGATGCGCTACTCTTAAGGGTCGTACGGTCCATTGGATTAAGGCGTCATGTGTTTTCGCCCACCATGAGGCCGGCCAAAGCAGCATGGGTTCGAGTCCTTGGCTAGTGCAGTGTTGTTATTGATCAATACCACTTGTTCGTGGTCACAATAATATAAAATACTGCTCGTTGAACTAGTACACCAAACAGGGACTAGAATGAGATTAGGTTAGTGTCATCTACACCACCGTATGTCCTTGGGTAGCGAGTACAACATCCAGCTCCGCTGGATGTTGTACTCTTAAGAATTGTGTGGTCCCGCACCCTTCTGGCAAGACAGTGATGGAGTGAATGATGGTGAAAGTTTTTCTTTTTCGGGCCACCCTGCCTTGGTGGGAATCGGCCAGTGTGATAATAAAAAAAAAATAATATATATATATATATATATATATATATATATATATATATATATATTGACACAGTTACTTTTTGCTGATGATACTGTGCTTATGGGAAATTCTAAAGAAAAATTGCAAAGGTTAGTGGATGAGTTTGGGAATGTGTGTAAAGGTAGAAAGTTGAAAGTGAACATAGAAAAGAGTAAGGTGATGAGGGTGTCAAATGATTTAGATAAAGAAAAATTGGATATCAAATTGGGGAGGAGGAGTATGGAAGAAGTGAATGTTTTCAGATACTTGGGAGTTGACGTGTCGGCGGATGGATTTATGAAGGATGAGGTTAATCATAGAATTGATGAGGGAAAAAAGGTGAGTGGTGCGTTGAGGTATATGTGGAGTCAAAAAACGTTATCTATGGAGGCAAAGAAGGGAATGTATGAAAGTATAGTAGTACCAACACTCTTATATGGGCGTGAAGCTTGGGTGGTAAATGCAGCAGCGAGGAGACGGTTGGAGGCAGTGGAGATGTCCTATTTAAGGGCAATGTGTGGTGTAAATATTATGCAGAAAATTCGGAGTGTGGAAATTAGGAGAAGGTGTGGAGTTAATAAAAGTATTAGTCAGAGGGCAGAAGAGGGGTTGTTGAGGTGGTTTGGTCATTTAGAGAGAATGGATCAAAGTAGAATGACATGGAAAGCATATAAATCTATAGGGGAAGGAAGGCGGGGTAGGGGTCGTCCTCGAAAGGGTTGGAGAGAGGGGGTAAAGGAGGTTTTGTGGGCAAGGGGCTTGGACTTCCAGCAAGCGTGCGTGAGCGTGTTAGATAGGAGTGAATGGAGACGAATGGTACTTGGGACCTGACGATCTGTTGGAGTGTGAGCAGGGTAATATTTAGTGAAGGGATTCAGGGAAACCGGTTATTTTCATATAGTCGGACTTGAGTCCTGGAAATGGGAAGTACAATGCCTGCACTTTAAAGGAGGGGTTTGGGATATTGGCAGTTTGGAGGGGTATGTTGTGTATCTTTATATGTGTATGCTTCTAGACTGTTGTATTCTGAGCACCTCTGCAAAAAACAGTGATAATGTGCGTGTGTGGTGAAAGTGTTGAATGATGATGAAAGTATTTTCTTTTTTGGGATTTTCTTTCTTTTTTGGGTCACCCTGCCTCGGTGGGAGACGGCCGACTTGTTGAAAAAAAACATATATATATATATATATATATATATATATATATATATATATATATATATATATATATATATATATATATATATATATATATATATATACAAAACAACCTCGGGGGGAGTAGAATGATTGCTATAGGCCTTTCGAGTTGCAATCAACACATCAGGAGCTTGCAAAATTGCAGAAAAGAGGATGTCCACTTAAGTACGGTCCCAGAGGATCGTCTTCACTGGAGTGAGTGAGGGAGGGATAGAGGAGAGTGCAAGATGTGCCCACAGGCACAACAGTCCCCACAGCAAGAAGAGTGAATATCACAGTATTCGTAGGTAAGACACATAGGTAACAGTTTGGCAATTTTATTCCGAAACGTTTCGCCTACACAGTAGGCTTCTTCAGTCGAATACAGAAAGTAGGCAGGAACAGTAGAGATGTGAAGACGATGTAATCAGTCCATCACCCTTGAAGTCGTAGAATTTGAGGTTGTCAGTCCCTCAGCCTGGAGAAGTTCAGTTCCATAGTCAGGAACTATCTGAAGATCAAGCGACAGTGCGGAGACTTAAATACTGTCGGAAGGAGAGGTGCAGAGTAGTAGTAGTAGTGAGAATGTAGCCACTGAGAGGTCATGTCCCTCTCAGATCCAACAATTCTCACTTGAAAAGGTTGTCCAAGGTGTTTTCTGTACCAAGATGCCATGTGTTGCAGTGTCTGACAAGATGAACATCAAAATGGTATACAATACCGACAGGTTGGTAGGTAAGTCTTACCTACCAACCTGTTGGTATTGTATACCATTTTGATGTTCATCACAGTATTAGAAAAATCCCACAATCACTGATATTGTTTTAGCTTAAGCGAAATTAACGTTGCAATAATAAAAAATTCGATCATATTCCACTATGACATCAATAACTTTACACACACAAATATACTGTCAGTGATACAAAAGTCTCTGGCAAATATAGGGTCGCCTTCCAAGGGACAACGTGTCTAATTTAAAGTGGCGAGAAAAAGATAACATGTAGAGGGTAGACTTCTAAAAGTTATGTAAAGGAAACGGGGCTGATTAATAAAACTCATTTAAAGGGGGCGGCATCTGCAATAACAAGAAAGATGGCCACAGATATTCAACCCACATAATTCTGAGGCAAACGATTGTTTTGCATCCTGTATCACTTGTATTGTGATATTTGTGCAATAGAAACTACGGGGTGGAAATCTTTGGCTCAAGTACTTTCACGCTTCTCAGTGAGTCATCAGGAGCTCTGCAATGTTGCAATGGCAGAAACAGGAGAAATAGGGTAAAATTTTTTTTTAGATTACGGTAGTGTGGTGGCACCAGCCAATACTCTGAAAAAACCTATCCTATTTCTTCTGTTGCTGCCCTTGCAACACTGCAAGCTCCTGATGATGCACTGAGAAGCGTGAAAGTACTCGAGGTAAAGATTCCTCCCCTTGGCTTGTCTTACATTGGAGGAAGCGAGAGAAAGAGGGAGGGAGGGAGAGGGAGAGGGAGAGGGAGAGGGAGAGGGAGAGAGAGAGAGAGAGAGAGAGAGAGAGAGAGAGAGAGAGAGAGAGATAGAGAGAAAATGCGTATGCATAAAAGTGTGTATGCGTGTATTCGTGGGTGCGTGTGAGCGAGGACATGGTTGTGTGTCAGAGCAACAGTAACCACGGTGTGAGACGGTCGTCCCAGCTAGTCTGCCAGTATTAAACATCCCACACACCCAGTAATTCATACTACCTCTGCTACTGCAATATAAAGTATGTACTGATACATTATTATGATTACAATTATTATTTTGACAACTCCCTATAAGTGCGTTCGTCACTTAAAGTTATAACAAGAGAGAGGCGGTGTTCAAGGAGAATATTTAAAAAAAAAAAACTGATATATTATGAAATCTCAGTGTGTTTATGTGTGTATTTGGTACGTGTGAACTAAACCTAACAGCGACAACACGTCGTCGTATCCCCAGTCATTATGTCACTGTTGTGAAAATTGTCAAATGGGTGTCTGTTAAAAGCTTAATCCAAATAAACCCATATTTATGACTACAGTCTTCATGGTTCGTATTGAACAGGTCACGTGAAGCCTTATGACCCTCCTGTGGGTAGGTTCAAGCCTATTGTTATCATCTTTACGTAATTCTCTACCACTGTGTATCACGATGAGCTAAGAGACGGACACGCAACTTTAGTAGACAATTAAGCCTCATCAATTACACAGTCTAACCCTGACACTGACATGCAGGCGGGTGCGCACGTACGCGCGTACGTACGCGCACACATACACAAGGAAATTTGTTCAGAAGCTGTCAAAAAAAAATTGAACTAAGCTGATTTAAGAACAAAGGGTTGCATTATGGCGAGAGGTTTAAAGAACTTAACCTGACATCCTTGGAACACATGGGAACGACGTACAAGAGATTCCGGAAACGGAATACATTAACAGACAGTTTGAAGTGAGAGACAGAAGTGGAAAAACATAAATGATAGCTAAGAACACATGAATTTAAGTTGTCAGGAAATACTCCTTCAGTTTTAGGGAGATAACCGTAATGTTCTTGATGACTTGGTGGGGGCAAACTTGGTGGGGGAAACTCCGTATAGAATTTCAAGATTATGTATAACTGGATCCTGGCATAATAGGAACTGGAAAATCCTAGTTCATGCTTGCCTCTGCTATTTATACATTCATTTCATTCATCACTTTTGTTTAATATAATTTCTATGTTAATGTATCATTTCTTCAACTTTTTTAATGTGCCTAAGTCTTCCGAGTCCTCACTTCCTGCTGCTTGTACAAGTGTTAACAGTAGTGGGGAAAGTGGCATTGTGGGAGTTAGCGTTGGTGAGGCAGTTGGAAGGTTATCTTAGACTGGATGCTCCGTGCAAATAGAAAAGTTTATGGATATAGACAGGTGGAATATCAGGGAAAGCAGAAGACAGGTGGTGAGCAAGTTATGTGAAGGAAGACAGAGAAGCTGGTGATGGTCTTACGTTTACTTCCTTTTTTCTCTTACAACAACATCATCTTAATTACTACCAGTACATGTGCAAGGTATACAGACCATAGCTGACATCAGTGACATACTACTATAAAGAAAGCCGCTTGTTATGCTGAGCATTTCCCGCAAATTAGGTTAGTTTTGTCCCAGGATGCGACACACACAAGTCGACTAACACCCAGGTACCCATTTTACTGATGGGGAACATAGACAACCGGTGTAAAGAAACCCCCAATGTTTCTACGCTCACCAAAAATCGAGCCCGGACCCTCGCCGTGTGAAACGAGAGCTATACCCACCAGGCCACGGGGCACTTGTCTTTAGCTACGTTTTGCTTACTTCATATTCTGTTCCTTTTCCTTTTTCCCGTCTGTTTCCTTCTAGGGATACAAGACGACATTCTTCCATCAAGTATAAAAATGCCTTTGCTTTAGTCTCACGATACTTCTGATACTGTCAGTCAGACGGGAAATACGTGATAAATTGTATAAAACCAACAAGCTGAAGATTGAGACACTTATGCAACATATGGGAATCTTTATTCCCATATGTTGCGTAAGTATCTCAGTCTTCAACTTGTCGGTTTTAAAGCATTTATCACAACTGTCAGACACTGTAGCATCATGGGATCTTGTTACAAAGAATTCTTCAACACTTGTTCAACCTTTGGACGAAGACCTACTTCGATTAGTGGATGGTACCACTATGACCCCGCCTCCGCCTGCTTCACCTCACCTGACTACAGTATATTAGCCACGTCTACGGCCCTATACGGTACATTCTGCAAGATTGATGGACTGAACACATCGACTCCAGCCTGAGGGACTGATTACCTCAAACTCCTCCTCTCCTTACACCTTCCTGCTTTATACTGGACTGATGAAGTCACTGTGTGGCGAAACGTTTCTTCAATAAAGATTCCCATATGTTGCATAAGTGTCTCAATCTTCATTAGGGAAATAGTTTGTTTTAAAAATACCTTCCGGACACCAGAAAAGTTAGAAGTAAGATTGAAAGTATCCGTAGGTGTAAACTTTCCCTAACACTCTGGTGTTGCCTCTGTGTCGCGTCTAGTGTTCTCTGACACTCTGGTGTTGCCTCTGTGTCACGTCTAGTGTTCTCAGACACTCTGGTGTTGCCTCTGTGTCACGTCTAGTGTTCTCTGACACTCTGGTGTTGCCTCTGTGTCGCGTCTAGTGTTCTCAGACACTCTGGTGTTGCCTCTGTGTCACGTCTAGTGTTCTCAGACACTCTGGTGTTGCCTCTGTGTCGCGTCTAGTGTTCTCAGACACTCTGGTGTTGCCTCTGTGTCACGTCTAGTGTTCTCAGACACTCTGGTGTTGCCTCTGTGTCGCGTCTAGTGTTCTCTGACTCTCTGGTGTTGCCTCTGTGTCACGTCTAGTGTTCTCAGACACTCTGGTGTTGCCTCTGTGTCGCGTCTAGTGTTCTCTGACTCTCTGGTGTTGCCTCTGTGTCACGTCTAGTGTTCTCAGACACTCTGGTGTTGCCTCTGTGTCACGTCTAGTGTTCTCTGACACTCTGGTGTTGCCTCTGTGTCACGTCTAGTGTTCTCAGACACTCTGGTGTTGCCTCTGTGTCACGTCTAGTGTTCTCAGACACTCTGGTGTTGCCTCTGTGTCACGTCTAGTGTTCTCAGACACTCTGGTGTTGCCTCTGTGTCACGTCTAGTGTTCTCAGACACTCTGGTGTTGCCTCTGTGTCACGTCTAGTGTTCTCTAACACGTCTGTGTTCTCAGACACTCTGGTGTTGCATCTGTGTCACGTCTAGTGTTCTCAGACACTCTGGTGTTGCCTCTGTGTCACGTCTAGTGTTCTCAGACACTCTGGTGTTGCCTCTGTGTCACGTCTAGTGTTCTCAGACACTCTGGTGTTGCCTCTGTGTCACGTCTAGTGTTCTCTGACACTCTGGTGTTGCCTCTGTGTCACGTCTAGTGTTCTCAGACACTCTGGTGTTGCCTCTGTGTCACGTCTAGTGTTCTCAGACACTCTGGTGTTGCCTCTGTGTCACGTCTAGTGTTCTCAGACACTCTGGTGTTGCCTCTGTGTCACGTCTAGTGTTCTCAGACACTCTGGTGTTGCCTCTGTGTCACGTCTAGTGTTCTCAGACACTCTGGTGTTGCCTCTGTGTCACGTCTAGTGTTCTCAGACACTCTGGTGTTGCCTCTGTGTCACGTCTAGTGTTCTCAGACACTCTGGTGTTGCCTCTGTGTCACGTCTAGTGTTCTCAGACACTCTGGTGTTGCCTCTGTGTCACGTCTAGTGTTCTCAGACACTCTGGTGTTGCCTCTGTGTCACGTCTAGTGTTCTCAGACACTCTGGTGTTGCCTCTGTGTCACGTCTAGTGTTCTCAGACACTCTGGTGTTGCCTCTGTGTCACGTCTAGTGTTCTCAGACACTCTGGTGTTGCCTCTGTGTCACGTCTAGTGTTCTCAGACACTCTGGTGTTGCCTCTGTGTCACGTCTAGTGTTCTCAGACACTCTGGTGTTGCCTCTGTGTCACGTCTAGTGTTCTCAGACACTCTGGTGTTGCCTCTGTGTCACGTCTAGTGTTCTCAGACACTCTGGTGTTGCCTCTGTGTCACGTCTAGTGTTCTCTAACACTCTGGTGTTGCCTCTGTGTCACGTCTAGTGTTCTCCGACACTCTGGTGTTGCCTCTGTGTCACGTCTAGTGTTCTCCGACACTCTGGTGTTGCCTCTGTGTCACGTCTAGTGTTCTCCGACACTCTGGTGTTGCCTCTGTGTCACGTCTAGTGTTCTCCGACACTCTGGTGTTGCCTCTGTGTCACGTCTAGTGTTCTCCGACACTCTGGTGTTGCCTCTGTGTCACGTCTAGTGTTCTCTGACACTCTGGTGTTGCCTCTGTGTCACGTCTAGTGTTCTCTGACACTCTGGTGTTGCCTCTGTGTCACGTCTAGTGTTCTCTAACACACTGGTGTTGCCTCTGTGTAACTTCTAGTGTTCTCTGACACTCTGGTGTTGCCTCTGTGTCACGTCTAGTAGTGTTCTCTAGTGTTCTCCGACACTCCTCTGTGTCACGTGTGTTCCTCTGTGTCACGTCTAGTGTTCTCCGACACTCTGGTGTTGCCTCTGTGTCACGTCTAGTGTTCTCCGACACTCTGGTGTTGCCTCTGTGTCACGTCTAGTGTTCTCTAACACTCTGGTGTTGCCTCTGTCACGTCTAGTGTTCTCTAACACTCTGGTGTTGCCTCTGTCACGTCTAGTGTTCTCTAACACTCTGGTGTTGCCTCTGTGTCACGTCTAGTGTTCTCTAACACTCTGTGTTGCCTCTGTCACGTCTAGTGTTCTCTAACACACTGGTGTTGCCTCTGTGTCACGTCTAGTGTTCTCTAACACTCTGGTGTTGCCTCTGTGTCACGTCTAGTGTTCTCTAACACTCTGGTGTTGCCTCTGTGTCACGTCTAGTGTTCTCTAACACACTGGTGTTGCCTCTGTGTCACGTCTAGTGTTCTCTGACACTCTGGTGTTGCCTCTGTGTCACGTCTAGTGTTCTCTGACACTCTGGTGTTGCCTCTGTGTCACGTCTAGTGTTCTCTGACACTCTGGTGTCACGTCTAGTGTTCTCCGACACTCTGGTGTTGCCTCTGTGTCACGTCTAGTGTTCTCCGACACTCTGGTGTTGCCTCTGTGTCACGTCTAGTGTTCTCCGACACTCTGGTGTTGCCTCTGTGTCACGTCTAGTGTTCTCCGACACTCTGGTGTTGCCTCTGTGTCACGTCTAGTGTTCTCCGACACTCTGGTGTTGCCTCTGTGTCACGTCTAGTGTTCTCCGACACTCTGGTGTTGCCTCTGTGTCACGTCTAGTGTTCTCCGACACTCTGGTGTTGCCTCTGTGTCACGTCTAGTGTTCTCCGACACTCTGGTGTTGCCTCTGTGTCACGTCTAGTGTTCTCCGACACTCTGGTGTTGCCTCTGTGTCACGTCTAGTGTTCTCCGACACTCTGGTGTTGCCTCTGTGTCACGTCTAGTGTTCTCCGACACTCTGGTGTTGCCTCTGTGTCACGTCTAGTGTTCTCCGACACTCTGGTGTTGCCTCTGTGTCACGTCTAGTGTTCTCCGACACTCTGGTGTTGCCTCTGTGTCACGTCTAGTGTTCTCCGACACTCTGGTGTTGCCTCTGTGTCACGTCTAGTGTTCTCCGACACTCTGGTGTTGCCTCTGTGTCACGTCTAGTGTTCTCCGACACTCTGGTGTTGCCTCTGTGTCACGTCTAGTGTTCTCCGACACTCTGGTGTTGCCTCTGTGTCACGTCTAGTGTTCTCCGACACTCTGGTGTTGCCTCTGTGTCACGTCTAGTGTTCTCCGACACTCTGGTGTTGCCTCTGTGTCACGTCTAGTGTTCTCCGACACTCTGGTGTTGCCTCTGTGTCACGTCTAGTGTTCTCCGACACTCTGGTGTTGCCTCTGTGTCACGTCTAGTGTTCTCCGACACTCTGGTGTTGCCTCTGTGTCACGTCTAGTGTTCTCCGACACTCTGGTGTTGCCTCTGTGTCACGTCTAGTGTTCTCCGACACTCTGGTGTTGCCTCTGTGTCACGTCTAGTGTTCTCCGACACTCTGGTGTTGCCTCTGTGTCACGTCTAGTGTTCTCCGACACTCTGGTGTTGCCTCTGTGTCACGTCTAGTGTTCTCCGACACTCTGGTGTTGCCTCTGTGTCACGTCTAGTGTTCTCCGACACTCTGGTGTTGCCTCTGTGTCACGTCTAGTGTTCTCCGACACTCTGGTGTTGCCTCTGTGTCACGTCTAGTGTTCTCCGACACTCTGGTGTTGCCTCTGTGTCACGTCTAGTGTTCTCCGACACTCTGGTGTTGCCTCTGTGTCACGTCTAGTGTTCTCCGACACTCTGGTGTTGCCTCTGTGTCACGTCTAGTGTTCTCCGACACTCTGGTGTTGCCTCTGTGTCACGTCTAGTGTTCTCCGACACTCTGGTGTTGCCTCTGTGTCACGTCTAGTGTTCTCCGACACTCTGGTGTTGCCTCTGTGTCACGTCTAGTGTTCTCCGACACTCTGGTGTTGCCTCTGTGTCACGTCTAGTGTTCTCCGACACTCTGGTGTTGCCTCTGTGTCACGTCTAGTGTTCTCCGACACTCTGGTGTTGCCTCTGTGTCACGTCTAGTGTTCTCCGACACTCTGGTGTTGCCTCTGTGTCACGTCTAGTGTTCTCCGACACTCTGGTGTTGCCTCTGTGTCACGTCTAGTGTTCTCCGACACTCTGGTGTTGCCTCTGTGTCACGTCTAGTGTTCTCCGACACTCTGGTGTTGCCTCTGTGTCACGTCTAGTGTTCTCCGACACTCTGGTGTTGCCTCTGTGTCACGTCTAGTGTTCTCCGACACTCTGGTGTTGCCTCTGTGTCACGTCTAGTGTTCTCCGACACTCTGGTGTTGCCTCTGTGTCACGTCTAGTGTTCTCCGACACTCTGGTGTTGCCTCTGTGTCACGTCTAGTGTTCTCCGACACTCTGGTGTTGCCTCTGTGTCACGTCTAGTGTTCTCCGACACTCTGGTGTTGCCTCTGTGTCACGTCTAGTGTTCTCCGACACTCTGGTGTTGCCTCTGTGTCACGTCTAGTGTTCTCCGACACTCTGGTGTTGCCTCTGTGTCACGTCTAGTGTTCTCCGACACTCTGGTGTTGCCTCTGTGTCACGTCTAGTGTTCTCCGACACTCTGGTGTTGCCTCTGTGTCACGTCTAGTGTTCTCCGACACTCTGGTGTTGCCTCTGTGTCACGTCTAGTGTTCTCCGACACTCTGGTGTTGCCTCTGTGTCACGTCTAGTGTTCTCCGACACTCTGGTGTTGCCTCTGTGTCACGTCTAGTGTTCTCCGACACTCTGGTGTTGCCTCTGTGTCACGTCTAGTGTTCTCCGACACTCTGGTGTTGCCTCTGTGTCACGTCTAGTGTTCTCCGACACTCTGGTGTTGCCTCTGTGTCACGTCTAGTGTTCTCCGACACTCTGGTGTTGCCTCTGTGTCACGTCTAGTGTTCTCCGACACTCTGGTGTTGCCTCTGTGTCACGTCTAGTGTTCTCCGACACTCTGGTGTTGCCTCTGTGTCACGTCTAGTGTTCTCCGACACTCTGGTGTTGCCTCTGTGTCACGTCTAGTGTTCTCCGACACTCTGGTGTTGCCCTCTGTGTCACGTCTAGTGTTCTCCGACTCTCTGGTGTTGCCTCTGTGTCACGTCTAGTGTTCTCCGACACTCTGGTGTTGCCTCTGTGTCACGTCTAGTGTTCTCCGACACTCTGGTGTTGCCTCTGTGTCACGTCTAGTGTTCTCCGACACTCTGGTGTTGCCTCTGTGTCACGTCTAGTGTTCTCCGACACTCTGGTGTTGCCTCTGTGTCACGTCTAGTGTTCTCCGACACTCTGGTGTTGCCTCTGTGTCACGTCTAGTGTTCTCCGACACTCTGGTGTTGCCTCTGTGTCACGTCTAGTGTTCTCCGACACTCTGGTGTTGCCTCTGTGTCACGTCTAGTGTTCTCCGACACTCTGGTGTTGCCTCTGTGTCACGTCTAGTGTTCTCCGACACTCTGGTGTTGCCTCTGTGTCACGTCTAGTGTTCTCCGACACTCTGGTGTTGCCTCTGTGTCACGTCTAGTGTTCTCCGACACTCTGGTGTTGCCTCTGTGTCACGTCTAGTGTTCTCCGACACTCTGGTGTTGCCTCTGTGTCACGTCTAGTGTTCTCCGACACTCTGGTGTTGCCTCTGTGTCACGTCTAGTGTTCTCCGACACTCTGGTGTTGCCTCTGTGTCACGTCTAGTGTTCTCCGACACTCTGGTGTTGCCTCTGTGTCACGTCTAGTGTTCTCCGACACTCTGGTGTTGCCTCTGTGTCACGTCTAGTGTTCTCCGACACTCTGGTGTTGCCTCTGTGTCACGTCTAGTGTTCTCCGACACTCTGGTGTTGCCTCTGTGTCACGTCTAGTGTTCTCCGACACTCTGGTGTTGCCTCTGTGTCACGTCTAGTGTTCTCCGACACTCTGGTGTTGCCTCTGTGTCACGTCTAGTGTTCTCCGACACTCTGGTGTTGCCTCTGTGTCACGTCTAGTGTTCTCCGACACTCTGGTGTTGCCTCTGTGTCACGTCTAGTGTTCTCCGACACTCTGGTGTTGCCTCTGTGTCACGTCTAGTGTTCTCCGACACTCTGGTGTTGCCTCTGTGTCACGTCTAGTGTTCTCCGACACTCTGGTGTTGCCTCTGTGTCACGTCTAGTGTTCTCCGACACTCTGGTGTTGCCTCTGTGTCACGTCTAGTGTTCTCCGACACTCTGGTGTTGCCTCTGTGTCACGTCTAGTGTTCTCCGACACTCTGGTGTTGCCTCTGTGTCACGTCTAGTGTTCTCCGACACTCTGGTGTTGCCTCTGTGTCACGTCTAGTGTTCTCCGACACTCTGGTGTTGCCTCTGTGTCACGTCTAGTGTTCTCCGACACTCTGGTGTTGCCTCTGTGTCACGTCTAGTGTTCTCCGACACTCTGGTGTTGCCTCTGTGTCACGTCTAGTGTTCTCCGACACTCTGGTGTTGCCTCTGTGTCACGTCTAGTGTTCTCCGACACTCTGGTGTTGCCTCTGTGTCACGTCTAGTGTTCTCCGACACTCTGGTGTTGCCTCTGTGTCACGTCTAGTGTTCTCCGACACTCTGGTGTTGCCTCTGTGTCACGTCTAGTGTTCTCCGACACTCTGGTGTTGCCTCTGTGTCACGTCTAGTGTTCTCCGACACTCTGGTGTTGCCTCTGTGTCACGTCTAGTGTTCTCCGACACTCTGGTGTTGCCTCTGTGTCACGTCTAGTGTTCTCCGACACTCTGGTGTTGCCTCTGTGTCACGTCTAGTGTTCTCCGACACTCTGGTGTTGCCTCTGTGTCACGTCTAGTGTTCTCCGACACTCTGGTGTTGCCTCTGTGTCACGTCTAGTGTTCTCCGACACTCTGGTGTTGCCTCTGTGTCACGTCTAGTGTTCTCCGACACTCTGGTGTTGCCTCTGTGTCACGTCTAGTGTTCTCCGACACTCTGGTGTTGCCTCTGTGTCACGTCTAGTGTTCTCCGACACTCTGGTGTTGCCTCTGTGTCACGTCTAGTGTTCTCCGACACTCTGGTGTTGCCTCTGTGTCACGTCTAGTGTTCTCCGACACTCTGGTGTTGCCTCTGTGTCACGTCTAGTGTTCTCCGACACTCTGGTGTTGCCTCTGTGTCACGTCTAGTGTTCTCCGACACTCTGGTGTTGCCTCTGTGTCACGTCTAGTGTTCTCCGACACTCTGGTGTTGCCTCTGTGTCACGTCTAGTGTTCTCCGACACTCTGGTGTTGCCTCTGTGTCACGTCTAGTGTTCTCCGACACTCTGGTGTTGCCTCTGTGTCACGTCTAGTGTTCTCCGACACTCTGGTGTTGCCTCTGTGTCACGTCTAGTGTTCTCCGACACTCTGGTGTTGCCTCTGTGTCACGTCTAGTGTTCTCCGACACTCTGGTGTTGCCTCTGTGTCACGTCTAGTGTTCTCCGACACTCTGGTGTTGCCTCTGTGTCACGTCTAGTGTTCTCCGACACTCTGGTGTTGCCTCTGTGTCACGTCTAGTGTTCTCCGACACTCTGGTGTTGCCTCTGTGTCACGTCTAGTGTTCTCCGACACTCTGGTGTTGCCTCTGTGTCACGTCTAGTGTTCTCCGACACTCTGGTGTTGCCTCTGTGTCACGTCTAGTGTTCTCCGACACTCTGGTGTTGCCTCTGTGTCACGTCTAGTGTTCTCCGACACTCTGGTGTTGCCTCTGTGTCGCGTCTAGTGTTCTCCGACACTCTGGTGTTGCCTCTGTGTCACGTCTAGTGTTCTCCGACACACTGGTGTTGCCTCTGTGTCGCGTCTAGTGTTCACTGACACACTGGTGTTGCCTCTGTGTCGCGTCTAGTGTTCTCCGACACTCTGGTGTTGCCTCTGTGTCGCGTCTAGTGTTCACTGACACTCTGGTGTTGCCTCTGTGTCGCGTCTAGTGTTCTCTGACACTCTGGTGTTGCCTCTGTGTCGCGTCTAGTGTTCTCTGACACTCTGGTGTTGCCTCTGTGTCGCGTCTAGTGTTCTCTGACACTCTGGTGTTGCCTCTGTGTCGCGTCTAGTGTTCTCTGACACTCTGGTGTTGCCTCTGTGTCGCGTCTAGTGTTCTCTGACACTCTGGTGTTGCCTCTGTGTCGCGTCTAGTGTTCTCTGACACACTGGTGTTGCCTCTGTGTCGCGTCTAGTGTTCTCTGACACACTGGTGTTGCCTCTGTGTCGCGTCTAGTGTTCTCTGACACTCTGGTGTTGCCTCTGTGTCGCGTCTAGTGTTCTCTGACACTCTGGTGTTGCCTCTGTGTCGCGACTAGTGTTCTCTGACACTCTGGTGTTGCCTCGGTGTCGCGTCTAGTGTTCTCTGACACTCTGGTGTTGCCTCGGTGTCGCGTCTAGTGTTCGCTGACACTCTGGTGTAGCCTCTGTCTCTAGTGTTCTCTGACACTCTGGTGTTGCCTCTGTGTCGCGTCTAGTGTTCTCTGACACTCTGGTGTTGCCTCTGTGTCGCGTCTAGTGTTCTCTGACACTCTGGTGTTGCCTCTGTGTCGCGTCTAGTGTTCTCTGACACTCTGGTGTTGCCTCTGTGTCGCGTCTAGTGTTCTCTGACACTCTGGTGTTGCCTCTGTGTCGCGTCTAGTGTTCTCTGACACTCTGGTGTTGCCTCTGTGTCGCGTCTAGTGTTCTCTGACACTCTGGTGTTGCCTCTGTGTCGCGTCTAGTGTTCTCTGACACTCTGGTGTTGCCTCTGTGTCGCGTCTAGTGTTCTCTGACACTCTGGTGTTGCCTCTGTGTCGCGTCTAGGGTTCTCTGACACTCTGGTGTTGCCTCTGTGTCGCGTCTAGGGTTCTCTGACACTCTGGTGTTGCCTCTGTGTCGCGTCTAGGGTTCTCTGACACTCTGGTGTTGCCTCTGTGTCGCGTCTAGGGTTCTCTGACACTCTGGTGTTGCCTCTGTGTCGCGTCTAGGGTTCTCTGACACTCTGGTGTTGCCTCTGTGTCGCGTCTAGTGTTCTCTGACACTCTGGTGTTGCCTCTGTGTCGCGTCTAGTGTTCTCTGACACTCTGGTGTTGCCTCTGTGTCGCGTCTAGTGTTCTCTGACACTCTGGTGTTGCCTCTGTGTCGCGTCTAGTGTTCTCTGACACTCTGGTGTTGCCTCTGTGTCGCGTCTAGTGTTCTCTGACACTCTGGTGTTGCCTCTGTGTCGCGTCTAGTGTTCTCTGACACTCTGGTGTTGCCTCTGTGTCGCGTCTAGTGTTCTCCGACACTCTGGTGTTGCCTCTGTGTCACGTCTAGTGTTCTCCGACACTCTGGTGTTGCCTCTGTGTCACGTCTAGTGTTCTCCGACACTCTGGTGTTGCCTCTGTGTCACGTCTAGTGTTCTCCGACACTCTGGTGTTGCCTCTGTGTCACGTCTAGTGTTCTCCGACACTCTGGTGTTGCCTCTGTGTCACGTCTAGTGTTCTCCGACACTCTCGTGTTGCCTCTGTGTCACGTCTAGTGTTCTCCGACACTCTGGTGTTGCCTCTGTGTCACGTCTAGTGTTCTCCGACACTCTGGTGTTGCCTCTGTGTCACGTCTAGTGTTCTCCGACACTCTGGTGTTGCCTCTGTGTCACGTCTAGTGTTCTCCGACACTCTGGTGTTGCCTCTGTGTCGCGTCTAGTGTTCTCCGACACTCTGGTGTTGCCTCTGTGTCGCGTCTAGTGTTCTCCGACACTCTGGTGTTGCCTCTGTGTCGCGTCTAGTGTTCTCTGACACTCTGGTGTTGCCTCTGTGTCGCGTCTAGTGTTCTCTGACACTCTGGTGTTGCCTCTGTGTCGCGTCTAGTGTTCTCTGACACTCTGGTGTTGCCTCTGTGTCGCGTCTAGTGTTCTCTGACACTCTGGTGTTGCCTCTGTGTCGCGTCTAGTGTTCTCTGACACTCTGGTGTTGCCTCTGTGTCGCGTCTAGTGTTCTCTGACACTCTGGTGTTGCCTCTGTGTCGCGTCTAGTGTTCTCTGACACTCTGGTGTTGCCTCTGTGTCGCGTCTAGTGTTCTCTGACACACTGGTGTTGCCTCTGTGTCACGTCTAGTGTTCTCTGACACTCTGGTGTTGCCTCTGTGTCGCGTCTAGTGTTCTCTGACACTCTGGTGTTGCCTCTGTGTCGCGTCTAGTGTTCTCTGACACTCTGGTGTTGCCTCTGTGTCGCGTCTAGTGTTCTCTGACACTCTGGTGTTGCCTCTGTGTCGCGTCTAGTGTTCTCTGACACTCTGGTGTTGCCTCTGTGTCACGTCTAGTGTTCTCTGACACTCTGGTGTTGCCTCTGTGTCACGTCTAGTGTTCTCTGACACTCTGGTGTTGCCTCTGTGTCGCGTCTAGTGTTCTCTGACACTCTGGTGTTGCCTCTGTGTCACGTCTAGTGTTCTCTGACACTCTGGTGTTGCCTCTGTGTCACGTCTAGTGTTCTCTAACACTCTGGTGTTGTAATAAAGTTGGTAGAATTACCGACAATATGTAAAGTAAAAGGACACAAGTGCAACTAATGTGACATTTATTGTGGCAACGTTTCGCTCTCCAGGAGCTTTATCAAGCCATTACATGTGTCCATTACATTGTGTCCTTTTACTTTACACTCTGATGTTGCCTCTGTGTCACGTCTAGTGTTCTCCAACACTCTGGTGTTGCCTCTGTGTCGCGTCTAGTGTTCTCTGACACTCTGGTGTTGCCTCTGTCACGTCTAGTGTTCTCTAACACTCTGGTGTTGCCTCTGTGTCACGTCTAGTGTTCTCTAACACTCTGGTGTTGCCTCTGTGTCACGTCTAGTGTTCTCTAACACTCTGGTGTTGCCTCTGTGTCACGTCTAGTGTTCTCTAACACTCTGGTGTTGCCTCTGTGTCGCGTCTAGTGTTCTCTAACACTCTGGTGTTGCCTCTGTGTCGCGTCTAGTGTTCTCTGAACACTCTGGTGTTGCCTCTGTGTCACGTCTAGTGTTCTCTAACACTCTGGTGTTGCCTCTGTGTCGCGTCTAGTGTTCTCTAACACTCTGGTGTTGCCTCTGTGTCGCGTCTAGTGTTCTCTGACACTCTGGTGTTGCCTCTGTGTCACGTCTAGTGTTCTCTGACACTCTGGTGTTGCCTCTGTGTCACGTCTAGTGTTCTCTGACACTCTGGTGTTGCCTCTGTGTCACGTCTAGTGTTCTCTGACACTCTGGTGTTGCCTCTGTGTCACGTCTAGTGTTCTCTAACACTCTGGTGTTGCCTCTGTGTCGCGTCTAGTGTTCTCTGACACTCTGGTGTTGCCTCTGTGTCGCGTCTAGTGTTCTCTGACACTCTGGTGTTGCCTCTGTGTCACGTCTAGTGTTCTCTGACACTCTGGTGTTGCCTCTGTGTCACGTCTAGTGTTCTCTAACACTCTGGTGTTGCCTCTGTGTCACGTCTAGTGTTCTCTAACACTCTGGTGTTGCCTCTGTGTCACGTCTAGTGTTCTCTAACACTCTGGTGTTGCCTCTGTGTCACGTCTAGTGTTCTCTAACACTCTGGTGTTGCCTCTGTCACGTCTAGTGTTCTCTGACACTCTGGTGTTGCCTCTGTCACGTCTAGTGTTCTCTGACACTCTGGTGTTGCCTCTGTCACGTCTAGTGTTCTCTGACACTCTGGTGTTGCCTCTGTCACGTCTAGTGTTCTCTAACACTCTGGTGTTGCCTCTGTGTCACGTCTAGTGTTCTCTAACACTCTGGTGTTGCCTCTGTGTCACGTCTAGTGTTCTCTGACACTCTGGTGTTGCCTCTGTCACGTCTAGTGTTCTCTAACACTCTGGTGTTGCCTCTGTGTCACGTCTAGTGTTCTCTGACACTCTGGTGTTGCCTCTGTCACGTCTAGTGTTCTCCGACACTCTGGTGTTGCCTCTGTGTCACGTCTAGTGTTCTCTAACACTCTGGTGTTGCCTCTGTCACGTCTAGTGTTCTCTAACACTCTGGTGTTGCCTCTGTCACGTCTAGTGTTCTCTAACACTCTGGTGTTGCCTCTGTGTCACGTCTAGTGTTCTCTAACACTCTGGTGTTGCCTCTGTCACGTCTAGTGTTCTCTAACACACTGGTGTTGCCTCTGTGTCACGTCTAGTGTTCTCTAACACTCTGGTGTTGCCTCTGTCACGTCTAGTGTTCTCTAACACACTGGTGTTGCCTCTGTGTCACGTCTAGTGTTCTCTAACACACTGGTGTTGCCTCTGTGTTACGTCTAGTGTTCTCTAACACTCTGGTGTTGCCTCTGTGTCACGTCTAGTGTTCTCTAACACTCTGGTGTTGCCTCTGTGTCACGTCTAGTGTTCTCTAACACTCTGTGTCACGTCTAGTGTTCTCTGACACACTGGTGTTGCCTCTGTGTCACGTCTAGTGTTCTCTGACACACTGGTGTTGCCTCTGTGTCACGTCTAGTGTTCTCTAACACTCTGTGTCACGTCTAGTGTTCTCTGACACACTGGTGTTGCCTCTGTGTCACGTCTAGTGTTCTCTGACACACTGGTGTTGCCTCTGTGTCACGTCTAGTGTTCTCTGACACACTGGTGTTGCCTCTGTGTCACGTCTAGTGTTCTCTAACACTCTGGTGTTGCCTCTGTGTCACGTCTAGTGTTCTCTAACACTCTGTGTCACGTCTAGTGTTCTCTGACACACTGGTGTTGCCTCTGTGTCACGTCTAGTGTTCTCTGACACACTGGTGTTGCCTCTGTGTCACGTCTAGTGTTCTCTAACACTCTGTGTCACGTCTAGTGTTCTCTGACACACTGGTGTTGCCTCTGTGTCACGTCTAGTGTTCTCTAACACTCTGTGTCACGTCTAGTGTTCTCTGACACACTGGTGTTGCCTCTGTGTCACGTCTAGTGTTCTCTAACACTCTGTGTCACGTCTAGTGTGTTCTGACACACTGGTGTTGCCTCTGTGTCACGTCTAGTGTTCTCTAACACTCTGTGTCACGTCTAGTGTTCTCTGACACACTGGTGTTGCCTCTGTGTCACGTCTAGTGTTCTCTAACACTCTGTGTCACGTCTAGTGTTCTCTGACACACTGGTGTTGCCTCTGTGTCACGTCTAGTGTTCTCTAACACTCTGTGTCACGTCTAGTGTTCTCTCTTTTCTTCATACTTATTAACTTTTATTGCCGTATTTAATATGATGCAACTCTATAGCAATTTTATTTTAAGTTTGGCTTTTGTTGGTTTATTATTCTCAAACTGCCGCTCAGCCTCTCTTTCCACCCTTGTTTATTCATGTCTTTTTCTGCTTCTTTGATTTCTTCAGTCATTTTCTTACTGTTTATCCACTTTTTGTTTTATATTCTCTTATGCTTGTGGAGTTCTCATCATCTTTGTAATTTCATATTCATCAGCTTAGGGGTCCAGGAGCTAGAGTACCAGAACATTCAGCACATACACTGAGATCTGTGGTTCGACCCTCGGTACAGGTGTAAAGATTAGGACGTGTTTCCTTAAGACACCTGCCGTCCCTGGTCACCTAGCATTAAGTAAGTACCTGGGTATTTGTCAACTAATGTGCACCTGTATACCTTGTACATGTACCTTTACAAATAAGAATTATTATTATTATTATTTATTATATATTTATCTTATGCAATGTGTTTTCTTAATCTTCCATTTTCTCCATTTTCTCTGGTGGCCTGGTGGTTAACGCTCTGGCTTCACACGGCGAGGGCCTGGGTTCGATTCCCAGCCAGAGTAGAAACATTGGACGTGTTTCTTTCAACCTGTTATCTATGTTCCCCATCAGTAAAATGGGTACCTGGGTGTTAGTCGACTGGTGTGGGTCGCATCCTGGGACACTGACCTAAGGAGGCCTGGTCACAGACCGGGCCGCGGGGGCGTTGACCCCCGGAACTCTCTCCAGATAAACTCCAGATAAGTCAGGAATTCTCACATCCCTGAATTTCTTCTTTTGAAATATTGTTTCTTCTGTCCTCCACTGGTTTTCCTGTCTTAATGTTGACATCCACAATGTCACTGAAACTCGGTACTGTGTGGTCACTAGCGCTCTGAGGCTTCAGTGTCTCTTTCAGCTACATCAGATTCACTTTTGATGATTTGTAGATCTGATTTTGCTGTTTTTTTTATTCCATTTCATTCTCTCTCTCATGTTATGTTTCAGGTCTTCTGTGGTTCTCACTTTTATCATTGTGTTACTATAAAGTGGAAATACCATAATTAGTAACTTAACTTTGGTCACGTGAGGTCTTCTTGCTGCTTCTGCTTGTGTTAATTACTGCCTTATCTCATTATTCCTGTTTTGGTCTTTTATTCATTAGTGTGGAATATAAATTCCTGCTACTACAACTACGTTTAAGGTCACCCAGTAATCAGTGTAGTTCACAGTGTAGTTATTTGACTAATTTCTCTTTATTTCCTCTCATCTCCTTGGAATTCCAGTGATTTCTGATCACCTTCGCCAGTTCTTTTCTCCCCATGTTTCTATTTTCTTTCCCATTCATTTTATATCTTTCTGAAATAATTTCTTCTGATTTTTGTTAACCTCGTCCTTGTGATGGCTACGACGACGAAGACTGTCGTTCTTATTAGTTATTTCATCATTCTTTGATATTCCACTTCAATTCGAGCACAACACATTCAGCTGTCTATCGTTAATTTCCTCTGGATTGTTAAGTCCCAGATTGTAATAATGTTGGTAGAATTACCGACAATGTGTAAAGTAAAAGGACACAAGTGCAACTAATGTGACAGTTTATTGTGGCAACGTTTCGCTCTCCTAGAGCGAAAAAGGGTAGGGATGGGACTGGTGTGTGCATAGTAAAAGGGGTAGGAGTTAGCGGTGTAGTTTTGAGGGTGGGAGAGTAGGAGTGAGTTGTGAGTTATTGTAGGTGAGGGTGGGAGAGCAGGGGTGAGTTGTGAGTTATTGTAGGTGAGGGGGGGGAGAGGTGAGTTATTGTAGGTAAGGGTGGGAGAGCAAGGGTGAGTTGTGAGTTATTGTAGGTGAGGGTGGGAGAGCAGGGGTGAGTTGTGAGTTATTGTAGGTGAGGGTGGGAGAGCATGGGTGAGTTGTGAGTTATTGTAGGTGAGGGTGGGAGAGCAGGGGTGAGTTGTGAGTTATTGTAGGTGAGGGTGGGAGAGCAGGGGTGAGTTGTGAGTTATTGTAGGTGAGGGTAGGAGAGCAGGGGTGAGTTGTGAGTTATTGTAGGTGAGGGTGGGAGAGCAGGGGTGAGTTGTGAGTTATTGTAGGTGAGGGTGGGAGAGCAGGGGTGAGTTGTGAGTTATTGTAGGTGAGGGTGGGAGAGCAGGGGTGAGTTGTGAGTTATTGTAGGTGAGGGTGGGAGAGCAGGGGTGAGTTGTGAGTTATTGTAGGTGTGGGTGGGAGAGCAGGGGTGAGTTGTGAGTTATTGTAGGTGAGGGTGGGAGAGCAGGGGTGAGTTGTGAGTTATTGTAGGTGAGGGTGGGAGAGCAGGGGTGAGTTGTGAGTTATTGTAGGTGAGGGTGGGAGAGCAGGGGTGAGTTGTGAGTTATTGTAGGTGAGGGTGGGAGAGCAGGGGCGAGTTGAGAGTTATTGTAGGTGAGGGTAGGAGAGCAGGGGTGAGTTGTGAGTTATTGTAGGTGAGGGTGGGAGAGCAGGAGTGAGTTGTGAGTTATTGTAGGTGAGGGTGGGAGAGCAGGGATGAGTTGTGAGTTATTGTAGGTGAGGGTGGGAGAGCAGGGGTGAGTTGTGAGTTATTGTAGGTGAGGGTAGGAGAGCAGGGGTGAGTTGTGAGTTATTGTAGGTGAGGGTGGGAGAGCAGGGGTGAGTTGTGAGTTATTGTAGGTGAGGGTGGGAGAGCAGGGGTGAGTTGTGAGTTATTGTAGGTGAGGGTGGGAGAGCAGGGGTGAGTTGTGAGTTATTGTAGGTGAGGGTGGGAGAGCAGGGGTGAGTTGTGAGTTATTGTAGGTGAGTAAGGGAGAGCAGGGGTGAGTTGTGAGTTATTGTAGGTGAGGGTGGGAGAGCAGGGGTGAGTTGTGAGTTATTGTAGGTGAGGGTGGGAGAGCAGGGGTGAGTTGTGAGTTATTGTAGGTGAGGGTGGGAGAGCAGGGGTGAGTTGTGAGTTATTGTAGGTGAGGGTGGGAGAGCAGGGGCGAGTTGAGAGTTATTGTAGGTGAGGGTAGGAGAGCAGGGGTGAGTTGTGAGTTATTGTAGGTGAGGGTGGGAGAGCAGGGGTGAGTTGTGAGTTATTGTAGGTGAGGGTGGGAGAGCAGGGGTGAGTTGTGAGTTATTGTAGGTGAGGGTGGGAGAGCAGGGGTGAGTTGTGAGTTATTGTAGGTGAGGGTGGGAGAGCAGGGGTGAGTTGTGAGTTAATGTAAGTGAGGGTGGGAGAGCAGGGGTGAGTTGTGAGTTATTGTAGGTGAGGGTGGGAGAGCAGGGGTGAGTTGTGAGTTATTGTAGGTGAGGGGGGGGAGAGCAGGGGTGAGTTGTGAGTTGCTGCTCTGCTAGAAAAGAGTCAAGTCTAAAAATAGACCAGTTAACGTAGAGATGGACAGTGTGTGTGTGTGTGTGTGTGTGTGTGTGTGTGTGTGTGTGTGTGTGTGTGTGTGTGTGTGTGTGTGTGTGTGTTTACTCACCTAATTGTGGTTGCAGGGGTCGATCCGTAGCTCCTGGCCCCGTCTCTTCACTGGTCGCTACTAGGTCCACTCTCTCCCAGCTCCATGAGCTTTATCATACCTCTCCTTAAAGCTATGAATGGATCATGCTTCCACTACATCACTCTCCAGATTGCTCCACTTCCTGACAACTCTATGGCTAAAGAGATCCTTTCTAACATCCGTGTAACTCATCTGAGTGACCCCTTGTTGCTGTGTCACATCTCAAACATTTTATCCCTATTTACCCTGTCAATTCCTCTCTGTTTTTATGTTATCATGTTCCCCTATCCCTACTGTCCTTCAGTACCAGGTTGAGTTCTCTTAACCTCTCCTCGTAGGACAAACCTCTCAGTTCTGGGACTAGTCTTGTTGCAAACCTCTCTCTAAATTTTTGACGTGTTTGATTTGGCGTGGGTTCCATAATGGCTGTGCATACTCCAATATGGGCCTTACGTACACTGTGTACAGTGTCGTAAATGACTCATTACTTTGGTGTCGAAATGCTATGCTCAGGTTTGCCAGGCGCCCGCATACTGCAGCAGGTTGATGAGCGCCTCACGAGATGTGCTCGGTATGATGCTTAGCCCAAGATCCCTTTCCTTGAATGAGTTTTGCAGCCGTTGAATTCTTAGGCTGTACTCCACCTGCGGTCTTCTTCGTCCTTCCCAATCTTCATAACTTTGCACTTGCTGGAGCTGTCAGACAAGACTTGCAGCCTGTCCAAATCCGCCTGTAGGCTCACCTTTTCCTCTTCTGTCATATTATTCAAATATACAAGAAACAGCACCGGACCTAAGACTGACCCTTGCGGAACCCCACTCGACACATGCACCCACTCTGACACCTTGTCTCCTTCCTGTCAGGTATTCCCTGATACACTGCAGTATTTTCCCTCTTATTCCTGTCTGCCCTTCTAGTTTCACAACCAGCCAAAAAGCTAACAGTACCTAGACGTATCTCGTATCCGCTCGATTTCCTGGCACTGTCTCACCTACGGCTTCTTGGCAAAATAAAGGCCACAGCAAGAGCACTCATCTCTCGTCTGGACCCAGCCTGGGCAGATCTGTCATTTCGTTGAGGGGCCAATATTGTTAAAGTACAACACTTGACTGCACTTCGCGAACAGTGAAGCCAAGTAGACAACATCACTTCATCTGAGAATGACCCGAGTCTTGGAAGTATTCGCACATCATAATGACATCGATGAATTAAAGTTAGATGACCAATTGAAATTTCTGGCCCATAATAGACCTTCAAATGAGCTGAAGTAGGCAACAGCTCTTAGCTTGTAAATATAGGAATTCCTAACGTAATCATGTAAAACGATGAGTAAATAGAGAGAGAGAGAGAGAGAGAGACAGAGAGAGAGAGAGAAACTTTTACATTTTGTGTCCATTAGGAAGCAATGTTTATACTCGTTTAGGCGTAATGCATGTCGTTTTTAACACCGGTTTAGTAATATTACTTTCACGCAACAGCTCTGATTAATAGTTAGTCCAGCAGTCTCATGCAGGTTAATAGATTAATCGTTAAGTAATGAGCCGGTCAGGACGAGCAACCTAGTTACTCAGACAAATACGGTAATCACTAGCGGCTCTACGACGCCACTCAGAGCACTGTCAGGTCGATATGACAATTCGACATCTTAGGTCTCTGATGGATAAGGCACATGTGCAGCTTCTGAGTATCTGTAAGAGAGACGCCGTAAAAGTCTTCTTTAATATGAATACAGAGGTGTAAGGGCTGAGACAATTAGTGGAGCAGTGGAAGTAGTGAGCGGACCAGTTGAAATCATTGTCATAGACACCTTATGCGCTTCAGAATGGTGTTACCAGTGTTTCCAGTGAAAAGTTGTTTATGTAAAGAATTGGAGCTACTCTGTTCTTCCTAATACGAAACTTAATCACTTTCCATTCCCAAAACACTGTATGGTCTCTACGGTATAACACATCCGCTAAGTATATAATACTCCTGACATTGACATCTCACGAAGGACTGATATGTTCATCATTAAACCCGACCATTAACGCTGAAGGAATGTCCCGTTTATCAAACCATGCAAACTTCATGTTAATCTGGTCCTTTAAAGCTGAGGGATTGTCTCTTATCAGAGGACGTGGACTTCGTGTTGTCTCGTTCATCAGTGAATGCAAACTTCTTGGTAATACAATGGTAGACTATTCCAGCAGAATGTAAATAAGACACAGTCAGGTTATGGTATTTTATTGCCACAACCAGCAATGTGTTTGTTATGTACATGCAAACATTATGATAGGTCCATCCATCAATGCTGAGGGACTGTCTCGTTCATCAGACCACGCAAACATGTTAGTTCTGTCCTTCAGCGTCCTAATGTTTACAAGGCAGATTCATTACAGAGACTTCCTCAGTGTATTTTTACTCTACCGTCTGTCTTCCCATCCGCCTCATTCTACCGTCTGGATTATCATCCGTTTCATACTACTGTCTGCATTACCATCCGCCTCATTCTACCGTCCATCTCGCTCAAACAGGAGGCTTCACTACTGCCGTTCGTCTTTCCGCTAGTTTCCTCATGGAATAAAGCCTTCCATTAACGTAACAACAGCGATTCACGTCGGAATTAATTTAGGAAAAACAACAGGAACTAAATTTTAGTGTGGCTAGATAGGAAATACATGTGTGAGTACTTCAGTATGGCCAGCATCAGGAAGACTAGTGTGGCCAGCATCAGGAAGACTAGTGTGGCCAGCATCAGGAAGACTAGTGTGGCCAGCATCAGGGAGACTAGTGTGGCCAGCATCAGGGAGACTAGTGTGGCCAGCATCAGGAAGACTAGTGTGGCCAGCATCAGGAAGACTAGTGTGGCCAGCATCAGGAAGACTAGTGTGGCCAGCATCAGGAAGACTAGTGTGGCCAGCATCAGGAAGACTAGTGTGGCCAGCATCAGGAAGACTAGTGTGGCCAGCATCAGGAAGACTAGTGTGGCCAGCATCAGGAAGACTAGTGTGACCAGCATCAGGAAGACTAGTGTGGCCAGCATCAGGAAGACTAGTGTGGCCAGCATCAGGAAGACTAGTGTGGCCAGCATCAGGAAGACTCGTGTGGCCATCAGGAAGACAGTCAGCATCAGGAAGACTACTGTGGCCAGCATCAGGAAGACTAGTGTGGCCAGCATCTGGAAGACTAGTGTGGCCAGCATCAGGAAGACTAGTGGCGCCAGCATCAGGAAGACTAGTGTGGCCAGCATCTGGAAGACTAGTGTGGCCAGCATCAGGAAGACTAGTGTGGCTAGTGTGGCCAGCATCAAGACTAGTGTGGCCAGCATCAGGAAGACTAGTGTGGCCAGCATCAGGAAGACTAGTGTGGCCAGCATCAGGAAGACTAGTGTGGCCAGCATCAGGAAGACTAGTGTGGCCAGCATCAGGAAGACTAGTGTGGCCAGCATCAGGAAGACTAGTGTGGCCAGCATCAGGAAGACTAGTGTGGCAGGCATCAGGAAGACGAGTGTGGCAGGCATCAGGAAGACTAGTGTGGCCAGCATCAGCCAGCATCAGGAAGACTAGTGTGGCTAGTGTGGCAGCATCAGGAAGACTAGTGTGGCTAGTGTGGCAGCATCAGGAAGACTAGTGTGGCCAGCATCAGGAGCATCAGACTAGTGTGGCCAGCATCTGGAAGACTAGTGTGGCCAGCATCAGGAAGACTAGTGTGGCCAGCATCAGGAAGACTAGTGTGGCCAGCATCAGGAAGACTAGTGTGGCCAGCATCAGGAAGACTAGTGTGGCCAGCATCAGGAAGACTAGTGTGGCCAGCATCAGGGAGACGAGTGTGGCAGGCATCAGGAAGACGAGTGTGGCAGTGGAAGACTAGTGTGGCCAGCATCAGGAAGACTAGTGTGGCCAGCATCAGGAAGACTAGTGGCGGCCAGCATCCAGGGAAGACTAGTGTGGCCAGCATCAGGAAGACTAGTGTGGCCAGCATCAGGAAGACTAGTGTGGCCAGCATCAGGAAGACTAGTGTGGCCAGCATCAGGAAGACTAGTGTGGCCAGCATCAGGAAGACTAGTGTGGCCAGCATCAGGAAGACTAGTGTGGCCAGCATCAGGAAGACTAGTGTGGCCAGCATCAGGGAGACGAGTGTGGCAGGCATCAGGAAGACGAGTGTGGCAGGCATCAGGAAGACTAGTGTGGCCAGCATCAGGAAGACTAGTGTGGCCAGCATCAGGAAGACTAGTGTGGCCAGCATCAGGAAGACTAGTGTGGCCAGCATCTGGAAGACTAGTGTGGCCAGCATCAGGAAGACTAGTGTGGCCAGCATCAGGGAGACTAGTGTGGCCAGCATCAGGGAGACTAGTGTGGCCAGCATCAGGGAGACTAGTGTGGCCAGCATCAGGAAGACTAGTGTGGCCAGCATCAGGGAGACTAGTGTGGCCAGCATCAGGGAGACGAGTGTGGCAGGCATCAGGAAGACTAGTGTGGCCAGCATCAGGAAGACTAGTGTGGCCAGCATCAGGAAGACTAGTGTGGCCAGCATCAGGAAGACTAGTATGGCCAGCATCAGGAAGACTAGTGTGGCCAGCATCAGGAAGACTAGTGTGGCCAGCATCAGGAAGACTAGTGTGGCCAGCATCAGGGAGACTAGTGTGGCCAGCATCAGGAAGACTAGTGTGGCCAGCATCAGGAAGACTAGTGTGGCCAGCATCAGGAAGACTAGTGTGGCCAGCATCAGGGAGACCATGACTGAAACTACTCGCAGGAGATAGCACAGGAACTGACTAAGGCTCGAACCTCCGTACTAGTAGTGAGTATTCACCCATCTTAAGTTCATAAACCGTCGAATAAGCTTACAGCTGATTATCACTGCCATTTCTGAAATGCAGTAATCACGACGTTATCTAAGCAAGCTAAACTTCACCTTCTAAAATATTTAACTAAATCACAGTGAGCACCTTTTTTTTTTTTTTTAGCTGGACACTCTCTTGAAGTGCCTGACGAGAGCCTCTACAAAAATATATTCACTATTTATTCCTTTTTAACCAGGGTTTAATCCTATTGAATATCACATACGCTAGAAAATAACTTCTCAGTTACATATTAACTCTAAGATTTTTTTTTAGAAAAAAATATTCATTTTTCTTTTTTTTTTTTTACGGAGATTTCTCAGGTTGTCTTGAACTCAAGTTGCTGGAGACTCAATTTTTATGCCATAAGTTCTGCAGAGAATGAGGAACGCTTAGGATTGCTGGAGTTTGAAGGGTAGCTAATTACCTGGAGTCTACCTGGAGAGGTTTTCGGGGGTCAACGCCCCCACGGCTTGGTCTGACTCCTTATGACGCTGTAAACATTGCAGGAGCTTTATCTAGCTTTATCTAGCTAGTAATAAAGTGGTTCGCGATATATTATTACAGAACTTATTTTAACCAGGCCTTTTATTTTTGTATATAATGGAGTGAAGTAGGGGCGCGTAACATTAGATAACATTACTCATGCATTGGGTGTTTCGAAAGAAGATTTGTTAAGTACACTTGTGTAAACATCTTCGTGGTAAACATTCACAAAAAATTGTTGATAATAAACATTCTCAACATTGATTCCATCACTTGTATAAAGTTCTTCAGTCTTTAATTATAATTAAAATCAAAAAGAAGAGCTAGACCTACAAGGGTCTTCAGTCTTTAATGTACGAGCAGGAATATTGAGGAGAAAATGATGTAGGCGTCAACAGGCGGTTGAAAAAAAGAACGAAAGGCACAAGAGCTTGAGTGCAGCAACACACACAACCATTATATAGAAGAATGAAACTCGACTCACGAAATCGTAATGACACGATTGCAAACAAACCATACCACGGGCGGGGTTAGAACCCTCGATAAGAGAGTCACGTGTCAGCCACTGGGCCAGCTGGCTATAATAAGATTCATCCAACTAGATATATTTCTACACCACACGACGTTTCGGTCCGACTTAGATCAATAACTAGTCACAGAAAAGAGTGAAGCGCAGTAACTAGCTACTCTGTTATTAAACCCACAGCTCAGAAACTTGCACCTACTGATTATAGACAAGACTTTTTTACCCAGTGGTCTTATTTGTCTTCAGGATCAAGCCGAGGTAGACACAATAGCGGGTGTGTGGACGTCCACACAATAACCTGTCATGGCCGCCCACCTGTTGCCTCCTGTCTGTCCACCTTTTATTCCTTACGTTTTCTTATCATTTAATTTGCTTGTCCGTGAGTAATTACCTCAATAATGTGCATGGTGTCTAACTCTCTTGTTTCTCCAATGCTTCGGTTTTATTAATATGGAAAGTATGATCTAATTTTGTATGTCTAACAATACTTTTAAACTAATTGTCTATTGATTAAACTAATCGTTCTTAGTCGCTTGTAAACTTTTATTCTTGTGGAGGTTTTAAACAAAATGTTTTAAACAAAATGTTTTAAACAATGTTTTAAACTGTTTTATTTTATGAATCTATAAAAAAGATTAAATTGATAACTGATCAGAGTAATATTCCATAAATATTATTTTTTTCTGCTTTAGTTCAGTTTGTAAATTTACCATTTAACACTTCCATGTTATAATATTTGTTTCATTATTCTCTCCCCCGTCCCTACCTGTGTTAGTTATGTTATAATGTACCCTGCTCCCTACCTGTGTTAGTTATGTTATAATGTACCCTGCTCCCTACCTGTGTTAGTTATGTTATAATGTACCCTGCTCCCTACCTGTGTTAGTTATGTTATAATGTACCCTGCTCCCTACCTGTGTTAGTTATGTTATAATGTACCCTGCTCCCTACCTGTGTTAGTTATGTTATAATGTACCCTGCTCCCTACCTGTGTTAGTTATGTTATAATGTACCCTGCTCCCTACCTGCGTTAGTTATGTTATAATGTACCCTGCTCCCTACCTGTGTTAGTTATGTTATAATGTACCCTGCTCCCTACCTGTGTTAGTTATGTTATAATGTACCCTGCTCCCTACCTGTGTTAGTTATGTTATAATGTACCCTGCTCCCTACCTGCGTTAGTTATGTTATAATGTACCCTGCTCCCTACCTGTGTTAGTTATGTTATAATGTACCCTGCTCCCTACCTGCGTTAGTTATGTTATAATGTACCCTGCTCCCTGCTACCCTGCTCCCTACCTGTGTTAGTTATGTTATAATGTACCCTGCTCCCTACCTGTGTTAGTTATGTTATAATGTACCCTGCTCCCTACCTGCGTTAGTTATGTTATAATGTACCCTGCTCCCTACCTGTGTTAGTTATAATGTACCCTGCTCCCTACCTGTGTTAGTTATGTTATAATGTACCCTGCTACCAACCTGCGTTAGCTGTTATAATGTACCCTGCTTTACCTACCCTGCTCCCTACCTGTTTAGTTATGTTATAATGTACCCTGCTCCCTACCTGTGTTAGCTATGTTATATTGTACCCTGCTCCCCTACCTGTGTTAGTTATGTTATAATGTACCCTGCTCCCTACCTGTGTTAGTTATGTTATAATGTACCCTGCTCCTTACCTGCGTTAGTTATGTTATAATGTACCCTGCTACCAACCTGCGTTAGCTGTTATAATGTACCCTGCTTTCTACCTGCGTTAGTTATGTTATAATGTGCCCTGCTTCCATCCTGCGTTAGCTATGTTATAATGTACCCTGCTACCAATCTGCGTTAGTTATGTACCCTGCTCCATACCTAGATATAATGTACCCTGCTTACCTGTGTTAGTTATGTTATAATGTACTACCTGCGTTAGTTATGTTATAATGTACCCTGCTACCTACCTGTGTTAGCTATGTTATAATGTATCCTGCTTACCTGTGTTAGTTATGTTATAATGTAATCTGCTCCCTACCTGCGTTAGTTATGTTATAATGTATACCCTGCTACCAACCTGCGTTAGCTATGTTATAATGTATCCTGCTTTCTACCTGCGTTAGTTATGTTATAATATACCCTGCTACCAACCTGCGTTAGCTATGTTATAATGTACCCTGCTTTCTACCTGCGTTAGTTATGTTATAATGTACCCTGCTACCAACCTGCGTTAGCTGTGTTATAATGTACCCTGCTTTCTACCTGCGTTACTCGTGTCATAAAGTAACCCACTTCCTACCTGCGTTACTCGTGCCATAAAGTAACCCACTTCCTACCTGCGTTACTCGTGTCATAAAGTAACCCACTTCCTACCTGCGTTATCAATGTCTCTTATAATCTCCTCCATTTCCTTCCATCCTCGTCCCTACCTGCATTACAGTTCATGTTATCACCTTCCTGCTAACTTACTCCCATCTATGTCCCCATCAACAATAATTATGGGGTCGCGTTAAAAATCTAACTCGACTACTTATAGTTATTATCAAATCGCTTAAGAGAATGATATTCTTATTAGTTTCTCCTGCAATTCACTCAAAAACGAAAAAAATAATTTCTAGGTACATAGTTTATTTAAGTGAAGTTTGAGAGTGCGAGTCAAAGTTTGAGAGTGCGAGTCAAAGTTTGAGAGTGCGAGTCAAAGTTTGAGAGTGCAAGTCAAAGTTTGAGAGTGCGAGTCAAAGTTTGAGAGTGCGAGTCAAAGTTTGAGAGTGCGAGTCAAAGTTTGAGTGCGCGAGTCAAAGTTTGAGAGTGCGAGTCAAAGTTTGAGAGTGCGAGTCAAAGTTTGAGAGTGCGAGTCAAAGTTTGAGAGTGCGAGTCAAAGTTTGAGAGTGAGAGTCAAAGTTTGAGAGTGCGAGTCAAGGTTTGAGAGTGCGAGTCAAAGTTTGAGAGTGCGAGTCAAAGATCAGCTGAGAAACTCTCGATAAAGATCTGGAAAGTATAAAAAAATAATTTATATATCTTTCACAAATTATTTCTGTCTTTTTGTTTATCTTCGTCAAACTCCTTCAGTTGTCCGATGAGGTAAAACGTTTATATCAAATTAGAAAGTTGTTGCATTTATTCAAATTATAGAGGATTGAGTTGTTGCACGGCAGAGATTATGTACTTAATACAAATGAACTAGTTAAGCTGACGACAGTCTTGGAGCATAAAATTTTGGCGTCTTGTCGTAGCTTTGATAGCACCTTAAGATTACATTCTAAAAAATTGGGATCAATTATGCATGGATCAATAAGAATAGTCTTATTGCATCTATTGCAGCTGCTCACCTGCCTGTGAACTTGTGCCTGGCATGGTGAAGCCTCAAGGTGAGGAAAAATATGGAACTGGTATATAATAAAGAATACCAAAATCTGGAAAAATGTAAAGATTTGTCATGAGACTATTCTAGGATCTAAAGAATGTGAACTATGAGGAGAGACTAAAGGGATCAACTGTTGACATGGCACAGAATGCCCAGGGATGATACGACAACAATGTAGAAAATACTGAGAGAGTGGACAAGGACAAACTCTTCCAGAGGCAGAAATTAGGTACACTAGGACACAGCTAGTAGTTTGAAGCACAGATAAATTACAAGGACGTTAGGACAAACACGTAATGACCACTTGATTAGGCACTGGATGGGGCTTCCCTTTGCCCTCAGAACAATTTCAATTCATGACATGACTAACAAAGTACGGGAAACATTCCATCGAGATAATGGTCTATGTTGAATTGATAACATTACGCAGTTGCTGCAAATGTTTTCGGCTGCACATTCATGTTGCGAATGTCTCGTTCCACTACTTACTTAAGAAACCATACCACGGGCGGGATTTGAACCCGCGGTCAGAGAGTCTCAAAACTCCAGACCGTCGCGTTAGCCACTGGGCCAGCTAGCTTCAATAAGATTCGTCCAGCTAGCTGGCCCAGTGGCTAACGCGACGATCTGGAGTTTTGAGAGAGACTGACCGCGGGTTCAAACCCCGCCAGTGGTATGCTTTGTTTGCAATCGTGTCATTACGATTTCGCGAGTCATACTTACTTAAGGTTTATGTTAAATTGTAGCCCTACCTCTGGTCTCACACCGGGCCCCAGGGGCGTTGACCCCTGAAACCCTCTCCAGGTAAACTCCAGGTAAACCATTTGCAAGTAGCATTAGAAATTGTGATTCATCCTTCATCTTTCGATATTCAGCTGCACAGATTTGGTGAGCCTATGCCCACTATTGCCTCAGTTTCCTGTGCTTAGCTAAAATGAGAGGAACCTTATCTGTCGCACCTGAATCCATCCACTTCAAGGTTCGATGTGTTGTGCATTCTTAAATGCTCAGCTGCATATCAATGTCGTAACGTGTGATTATCTGAATTATTGTGACCTTGTCAGCTTGAGTAAGTCTGGCCATTCTTCTCTAACCTCCCTTATCCAAACTTTCGCTCACTGGAAGGTGTGCGTTAGAGATACTCCAACCACCCCATCTACCATTAAAATCATCCCACAGTCAAAATCACTTAGATCACATTTCTTCCCCATTTTGACGTTTGGTTTGAACAATTACAGCTGAACCTGTTCACCATATCTGCATGCTTTCAGGCAGTGAGCTACTGCCACGCTATTTGCTCATTAGATATTTGCATTAACGAGCAGGGGTGCTGGTGTACCTAATAAACTGGCCGCTGAGTGTATACCTTTACTCTTAGATTGGTCAGAAACTGGAACGACCTACGCAAATTAATGATAGAGGTAAGATCCATACATAATTTTAAGAATAGGTATGATTGAGCTCAGACAGCCAGGAGACAGAGGAAATAAGTAGTGTCCAACAGAGAAGTGGAGATCAGGCTCTGATACTCGATCCCTGCGCGCGCGCGCACGCACACACACGCACACACACACACACACACACACACACAGGGCTGGGTAGATTGCATTTTTTTGGACTGTAAGAAGGCGTTTGACACAGTTCCACACAAGAGATTAGTGCAAAAACTGGAGGATCAGGCAGGGATAACAGGGAAGGCACTATAATGCATCGGGGAATACCTGTCAGGTAGACAGTAGCGAGTCATGGTACGTGGCGAGGTGTCAGAATGGGCGCCTGTGACGAGTACGGTCCCACAGGGGTCAGTCCTAGGACCGGTGATGTTTCTGGTATTTGTGAACATGACGGAAGGAATAGACTCCGAAGTGTTCCTGTTTGCAAATGATGTGAAGTTGATGAGAAGAATTCAATCGGACGAGGACCAGGCAGAACTACAAAGGGATCTGGACAGGCTGCAGGCCTGGTCCAGAAATTGGCTCCTGGAGTTCAAACCCACCAAGTGCAAAGTCATGAAGACTGGGAAGGGCAAAGAAGATCGCAAACGGAGTACACTCTAGAAAACCAGAGACTACAAACCTCGCTCAAGAAAAAAGATCTTGGGATGAGTATAACACCAGGCACATCTCCTGAAGCACACATCAACCAAATAACTGCTGCAGCATATGGGCGCCTAGCAAACCTAAGAACAGCATTCCTCCATCTTAATAAGGAATCGTTCAGAACCCTGTACACTCTGTACGTTAGGCCCATATTGGAGTATGCAGCACCAGTTTGGAACCCACATCTAGCCAAGCACGTAAAGAAACTGGAGAAAGTCCAAAGGTTTTCAACAAGACTAGTCCCAGAGCTAAGGGGTTAGTCCTACGAGGAGAGGTTAAGGGAAATCAACCTGATGACACTGGAGGACAGGAGAAATAGGGGGGACATGATAACGACATATACAATACCGAGAGGAATTGACAAGGTGGACAGAGACAGAATGTTCCAGAGACTGGACACAGCAACAAGGGAACACAGTTGGAAGCTGAAGACTCATGAATCACAGGGATGTTAAGAAGTATTTCTTCAGCCACAAAGTAGTCAGTAAGTGGAATAGTTTGGGAAGCGACGTAGTGGAGGCAGGATCCATTCACAGCTTTAAGCAGAGGTATGATAAAGCTCATGGTGCGGGGAGAGTGACCCAGTAGCGGCCAGTGAAGAGGCGGGGCCAGGAGCTATGACTCGACCCCTGCAACCACAACTAGGTGAGTACAACTGAGTACACACACACACATTCTCTATCTCTTTCTCTCTCTCTCTAAAAAAGCTTCGTGACAAGAAAATGCAATGAGGCAGAGGATATGTTTATTCACAAGGGCAACAGAAATAATGCAAAGACCAGAACGAGCCCCTGGTTTTCCCGAATGTGTAAAAAGGGACATAACATCTGAAGTCAAGTCTGGCCCGAAATTATTGTATAGCCAAATCAGGAGGAAGACAACAGTCAACGAGCAGGTAATCAGGCGAAGGAAAGTAGGTGGGGAGATCCCAAGAAACGACCAAGAAGTATGTGAGGAGCTCTACACGAGATTTAAGGAAGTATTTACAGTGGAGACAAAAAGGACTCCTGGAAGTCAGAATATGGAAGTACACAAACAAGGGATATGCCAACAAGTGCTGGACGGAACACACACAACCGAGTAGGAAGTGAAGAAGCTAAGTGAACTTGACGCCTCAAAGGCAGTGGGACAGGGCAATATCTCTCTGTGGGTTTTTAGAGGGAGAAGAGACGCTGTGTGTGCCACTAACAACAATTTTCAACACATCCACTGAAACTGGGCAAATTTCTGAGGTATGAAGACGGCAAATGTAGTCACTGACGTGTATAGTATGCAAAGACAAGAACAAGATTATCGGAGGAGAGTGGTGGAGCATCTAGAACCTAATAAGCTTATCAACAACCAGCTACAACAGTCTACCCACTTCCTGGGTGGGTAGACTGCATTTTCTTGGACTGCAAGAAGGCCTTCGACACAGTTCCCCACAAGAGATTAGTACAAAAGTTAGAGGATCAGGCACATATAACTGAAAGGGCACTGCAAACCATCAGAGAATACCTGACAGGGAGGTAACAACGAGTCATGGTACGTGACGAGGAATCAGAGTGGGCGCCTGTGATGAGTGGGGTTCCACAGGGGTCAGTCATAGGACCAGTGTTATTTTTGGCATATGCGAATAACATGACGGGAGTGTTAGACTCAGAAGTGTCCCTGTTTGCAGGTGATATGAAGTTAATGAGGAGAATTAAATTGGATGAAGATCAAGTAGGACTACAAAGATACTTGGAGAGGCTGGAAGATTGGTCCAGGAACTTTCTCCTCGAATTTAACCCCTCCAAATGCAGTCATGAAGATCGGGGAAGGGCAGAGAAGACCGCAGACAGAAAATGGGCTAGGTGGATAAAGACTGCAAACCTCACTCAAGGAAAAGATTTTGGAGTGAGTATAAAACCGAGCACATCTCCTGAGCTGCACATCAACCAGATAACTGCTGCAGCACATAGGCGCCTGGCAAACCTGAGAACAGCATTCTGATACCTCATTAAGGAATCGTTCAAGACTCTGTACACCGTGTGCGTCAGGTCCATACTGAAGTATGCAGCACCAGTTTGGAACCCACACCTGGTCAAGCACGTCAAGAAATTAGAGAAAGTGCAAAGGTTTGCAACAAGACTACTCAAGAAATTAGAGAAAGTGCAAAGGTTTGCAACAAGACTACTTCTAGAGCTAAGAGAAATGTCCAACGAAGAAAGGTTAACGGAAACCAGCCTGACGACACTATAGGACAGAAGGGCTAGGGAAAGACCTAATGACGACATGCAGAATACTGCGAGGAATTCACAAGGTGGACACAGACAGGATGTTCCAGAGATGAAGCTCAGACACAAGGGTCACAATTGAAAGTTGAACACTAAGACTAGTCAAATTAATGTTACGAAGTATATCTTTAGTCACAGAGTTGTCAGGAAGTGGAATAATCTGGGAAGTGACGTACTGGAGGCAGGAACCATACATAATTTTAAGACGAGGCTTGCTAAAGCTCGTGGAGCAGGGAGAAAGAGGACCTAGTAGCGATCAGTGAAGAAGCGGGGCCAGGAACTATGAATCGACCCCTTCAACCACAAATATGGTAATTACACACACACAAGTGAGTACACACACTTCAGTCTGGAGGTCCTAAGGTGGTAACTGCAGTGTTGTATAACCCACCACAGAACAGCAGTTGGCCAAGGCAAGAGTATGATTAGAATAAAAGAGCGATGGTCGACACACTGGCTGAAGTGGCCAGTAGAGCTCATGCGAGCAACACAAAGCTATTGATTGTGGGTGACTTCAATCACAAAGAAATTGACTGGGAGAACCTGGAGCTACAAGGGGCCCAGAAACGTGGAGTGATAAGATCATATAGGTGGTACTGGAAAAACTCATGTACCAATACGTAAGGGACACTACCAGAGAGAGAGAGGATGAACCAGCAAGACCGGAATTAGTATTCACCTTGAAGAGTACAGATACTGAGAACATAACATGTGAAAGACCCCTTGGGGCCAGTGACCACATAGTTCTGACCTTCGAATGCATAGTAGAGTTACTAGTGTAGAGGGAACAGGATAGGCAGAACGAATGAAGCCAAATTGCAAGAGACGGGACCTTAGAGGCATAAAGTTTTTTCTGCATAAGGTTCAGTGCGACAGAGCACGGTTGTTTTCAGCAGAAAAACAGCAGTCAAAGATCAGGTAATCAGGCTGAGGAAAGAAGGGAAGTCACAAGAAACGACCGAGATTTGAGGAGCTCAACATGAGATTCAAAGAAGTGTTCATAGAGGAGACAGAAGGGACTCCAGAAAGACAGAGAGGTGGGGTACACCATCAAGTGTTGGACACAATACTTACAACAGAAGAAGTGAAGAGGCTGTTAAGCAAGCTAGATGCCTTAAAGGCGATAGGGCAGGATAACACCTCTCTATCAGTGTGAGAGAGGGAGCAGAGGCACTGTGTGTGCCACTAACAACAATCTTCAACACGTCTATCGAAACAGGGGGACTACCTGAGTTATGGAAGACAGCAAATGTAGTCCCAAATTTTAAACAAGGAGACAGACATGAAACTTTAAACTTCAGACTAGTGTCACTGACATGCATATTATGCAAAGTCATGGAGAAGATTATCAGAAGAGTGGAGGAGCACCTAGAAAGGAATAAGTTTATCAACGACAACCAACACAGTTTCAGGGGCGGGAAATCCTGTGTCACAAACATTCTGGAGTTCGAGAGAGAGAGAGAGAGAGAGAGAGAGAGAGAGAGAGAGAGAGAGAGAGAGAGAGAGAGAGAGAGAGAGAGAGAGAGAGGTGGGTAGACTGCATTTTCTTGGACTGTAAGAAGACTTTTGATACAGCTCCACAGGAGAGATTAGTGTTTAAGCTGGAGAATCAGGCAGGTATAACAGGGAAGGCACTGCAATAGATCAGCGAATACCTGTCGGGAAGATGCCAGCAAGTACATGACGAGGTATCAGAGTGGGCGCCTGTGACGAGCGGGGTTCCACAGGGGTCAGTCCTAGGACCAGTGCTGTTTCTGGAGCTCAACCCTACCAAGTGCAAAGTCTAGGGGGCCAGAGACTACAAACCTCACTCAAGGAAAAAGATCTTGGGGCACATCTTCTAAGGGGCACATCAACCAAATAGCTGCCGCAGCTTATGGGCGCCTAGCATACCTAAGAAAAGCATTCCGACATATCAACTAGGAATCATTCATGACCCTGTACTCCGTGTATGTTAGGCCTATATTGGAGTATGCAGCACCAGTTTGGAACCCACACCTAGCCAACCATGTAAAGAAATTAAAGAAAGTGCAACGGGTTTGCAACAAGACTAGTCCCAGAGCTGAGGGGCATCTCCTACGAGGACAGATTAAGATAAATTGACCTGAGGACACTGGAGGACAGGAGAGATATGGGGATATGAAAACGACATATAAAATACTTAAGAGAAACTGATAAGGTGCACAGAGACAGGATGTTCCTAAGATGGGACACAGCAACAAGGGGGTCACAATTGGAATTGGAGATTCAAATAAATCGCAGGGATGTTAAGAACCATTTCTTCAGTCACAGAGTAGTCAGGTAGTGGAATAGTCTGGGAAGTGATGTACTGGAGACATGATCCATACCTGGGTTTAAGAAGAGGTGCGATAAAGCTCACGGAGCAGGAAGAGTGACCTAGTAACGACCAATGAAGAGGCGGGGCCAGGAACTGTGACTCAACCACTAGAATCACATTATTATAACCAAATAAAGCACTAAACCGACCAGGGTCATGAAGCACTGCTGGGCAGAAAATAGTGCTGAGGCTATGAACAGCTAGGTGGAGTGGGGAACAGAAGTGACGGGAGAAAAGGGCTGGAAGGGACGCTAGGGGTTGTGTGTCAAAGTTCGTATATTAAAGCAGTTGCTGACGAAGTCAAAAAGTGATAGCAAATCAAAGGCAGGGTCGACTGCAAGAAGGAGAGATAAGGTAAGAGTGGTATGGCGGTGGTATCAGTAGAGGTAAATCCTGCAAGCTCACTGGTAAACTGGACAATCCACAAGAAAGTGAAAAGCCGACATAGAGACCTAACAAACCTCACAGAGAGGTGTAGGGTGTCGTTCCATGAGATACCCATGGGTAAGACGAGTATGGCCGATGCGGAGACGGGAAAGTGCAGTCTCCTGAGCACGGCAACGGTGGTAAGATGGCCACAAACCTAAAAGTGGCTTGTTATGCTGCATGCCCGACCACTGTTGTTGCCAATGGCCGCAAAGATGGGCAGAGATGACTGTAAAATAGTCCCTGACAGGAATACCTCTATAAGAAACCGGAAGATCACGTACCTTGTGCCTTGTGACCGTGAAGGGGACAGTCGCGCGCGTTTGTGCTCCGTCAAAAAACTGCGTGTCTTGATGGCAGTGGAGGGAACAGAATGCGGAAAATAAGCGTGTGCAACCATAAAGTGCATATACTCCTTTGAACAAACAAAAAAGGAATATCAGTGAACGCTAAATAGGAAAATATGGATTATAGTGTCACATAGAGAGTGCCGGTGGAGAAACGGTTACCGTGGGAAATAGACCTGACCAGCACTAGTGAATTATTGCCGGGTGTCGACACAAGTGGAAATAAACGAATATCGATCTATCTATCTATAAGTAATATAGTGAGTGACAAGGATATATATGTGCAGTGGCATAGTGAACTAAATTGTAGATAAGAGTAATCTAAATTATCCCCAAGTATAGCGTACAATATATAGTGTAGAAAGGGGAATATCTTACAAGCGACTGGCACTAGCGAACTATTGCCAGAGGTCCAGTGAAGTGTTAATAACGGATAAGTAACTACTATAGTCATAAGATATGAAACGAGTGATGGTAGCATTGAGGTGCAGGGAATCACAGCATACATAAATTGAGCATACGACCGTTACCTCTACTAAACAGGGAATAATCTTTTCCTTAGAAGTGTAGGGGGAAGTTAGCGTAGGCCTAAGTGAAGTGTGGAGTGTGGGCAAGTCTGGCTCACACCCACCCTGCACCCACCCTACACCACCACCCACCCTACACCCACCCTACACCCACCACCCACCCTACAATCACCACCCACCCTGCACCACCACCCACCACCCACCCTGCACCACCACCCACCCTACACCCACCCTACACCACCACCCACATACTGCAAACTTGGTTCGTATAAATACATCTTGCATATTACTGGCACCAGCAAGAGAAAGGTAAAGTGGAAATCAGTTTTCTTCCGTGGCATACAGTGTAGTAGGATACAGACAGGATGTCAGCACAGCATATCTGTGGGACATGTAAAAAAATCCTTGGAAGGAATTCCAGAATCACATGCAACCTATGCTCTTCCAAACACCATATCTCTTGTACTAGACTAAATACAGCCTCAAAAAATGACCTTGAACTAGCAAGGTGCTTCTGGTTGTGCAATAAAGATGTAGAACTTTGGGCAGGTATCAGAAAGGTACTAAGGAGAGTAATAAATGATAAAAATAATCAAGAAAACAAGGATGACCTCTTGGATAGTCTACCAAAAATATATAAAACATGGGAGAAAGAGATAGTGTATCAAAAAATGCAGAATGTCCATACCACAACAGATGACTCGAAACTACCTAGTCACCCACATGGTGCTAAGCCAGACCCATCCCCCAGTCTTAGCACTAATACCCACAGTGATGGTGCTGGCCCAAGCTCCCCCAGGCATAGCACCAATACCCTCAGTGCTGGTGCTGGCCCAGACCCAGCCCCACCCCCCAGCCCCAGTGCTGACCCAGACCCAGCCCCCAGCCCTACTGCCAGCCCAGACTCTCCTAGGGACACTACCCAAACCACCACAAAAACAGTAAATATACAACCATCATTGCACAAGACCGTGGCCCACAGTACAGATGTTGGAGAGGAGTCTCCTCCTTCCTCTACTGGGGAAAGTAGATGGAATCCAGGACGGGGTGGCCCTGGCTTGGATACTGAGGATTATAGTGCAGTCCCAGAACCTGCAGAAATTGACAACACACCTCCCAACAATTCTCAACCAAAGGTGAATTTGTGCAAATATTATGCTTGGGGCATCTGTAAGCATGGAATAACAGGGGAAAAAAATGGGACATGCTACTTTGACCATCCCAAAAAATGTAGCGACCTCCTGTCTAAAGGAGTGTGTCGTTCTTCTTCCTGTACTTTCTTTCACCCAAAACTGTGCCACTCCTCGGTCCTCCAGAAGCAGTGTTACAACATCGAATGCCCTGCATACCATCTAAAAGGGACCAGGAGGCACAGACCCCACAAGACAAACAATAGTAGCTACGACAACCCAACTCCAGGTGATTTTTTAGTGGCAGGAAACGAAAAAAGAAAATGGAAGGAAATAACAAAAATAGTCCACCACCTTGGAGCCTTGTTGGACTGGAGGCGCAGCCAGTGGCCACCCATGGCCCTCCAGAATTATTACAACTACTGATGCCAATAACAAAATCCCCCCAACAAACACAGAATACAACCTCGTTCATATTTGCTAATATACAGGGCCTTAAGCCATCCACCAACAACAAAATACCTTTTATCAGTGGACTTCTAGTGGAGTCTAATGCAATGTTTGCAGCCTTCACAGAGACTCACACAAAAGATCACTTTGACAGTGAAATATGGATAAGTGGTTACAACCTTTTTAGATGCGACAGAAAAAAACAGGCAACAAGGGGGGGGTTGGCCTGTATGTCAAAGAGTCCCTTATCTGCACGGAGTTGCTGAACACCACAAATGAGGTAGCTGAAGTTCTATCAATAAAGATCGAGAACCAAAACCTAGTCATTGTGGTTGTATACAAGCCACCAGATGCAACCTCCCAACAGTTCAAGGAACAGCTACTGAAAATCGATTACTGTTTGGAAAACCTTCCAGCTCCATCCCCAAACATCTTACTGCTTGGTGATTTCAACCTAAGGCATACAAAATGGAAGAATGTAGCAAATAATGTTATAGCTGAAACAATCCCCGGAGGTAGCGCAGATGAAAGGTCACACACACATGAGCTACTAAGTCTCTGCGAAAAACACACCTTAAGCCAGCAGATAGTGGAGCCAACAAGACTAGAAAACACACTTGACCTTATCTTCACAAATAATGAGGACCTGATAAGAGACATAAGAATATCAAAAACAACTAATTCCGATCACAATCTAATCGAAGTCCAGACGTACATGCATAGGGGTCCTGAACAACAGAATGCATGTACCTGTGAAGGTGTCTTCACAAAATACAATTTCAACAACAAGAACATCAACTGGGACCAGGTAAACCATGTCCTAAACGAAACATGTTGGGAAGATGTCTTAAATGACATGGACCCAAACCAGTGCCTTGAAAGGATCAACTGCCTGGTAGCCGAAGCATGTTCTAGGCATATTCCCCTAAGAAAGAAGAAGAGCAGGAGTAAACTGGAGAGAAAAAGACGCTCCCTCTACAGAAGACGACGAAGAGTCACTGAGCTCCTCAGGAGTGCTAGAATATCTGATACACGAAGGGAGGCGCTGACCAGGGAAGTGGAAACTATCGAACTTAAGCTAAATGACTCTTACAGGAACCAGGAGAGGCAGGAGGAGCTTAAAGCTATTAGTGAAATTGAAAGAAATTCAAAATATTTCTTTTAATATGCCAAAAACAAGGCAAATACCACATCTAGTATCGGGCCCTTACTCAGACAGGATGGGACTTACACAGACGACAACAAGGAAATGAGTGAAATATTGAAATCCCAGTACGACTCTGTGTTTAGTGAACCACTAATCGGTCTGAGGATCGACGACCCAAATGATTTCTTCATGAATGAGCCTCAAAACTCCATAAATGTATGCCAGATTTCCGACATTACCCTAACTCCGATAGATTTCGAAAAAGCCATTGACAACATGCCTATGCACTCAGCCCCGGGCCCAGACTCGTGGAACTCTGTTTTCATTAAGAATTGCAAGAAACCCCTCTTGCGTGCCCTAAGTACACTATGGAGGAGGAGCTTGGACATGGGTGAAATTCCACAGTCACTTAAAACAACGGATATAGCCCCACTCCATAAAGGTGGCAGCAAAGCATTAGCTAAGAACTATATACCAATAGCTCTGACATCCCACATCATAAAAATCTTTGAAAGAGTGCTAAGAAGCAGGATTGCAAATCACCTGGATTCCCCAAATCTGCACAATCCAGGGCAACATGGGTTCAGGGCAGGTCGCTCCTGCCTCTCACAACTACTGGATCACTATGACATGGCCTTGGATGCACTGGAAGAAAATCAGAATGCAGATGTAATATACACAGACTTTGCAAAAGCATTTGACAAATGCGATCATGGCGTAATAGCCCATAAAATACGTGCTAAAGGAATAACTGGGAAAGTGGGGAGATGGATCTTCAACTTCCTAACAAATCGAACACAAAGAGTAGTGGTCAACAGAGTTAAATCGGAGGCTGCCATAGTGAAGAGCTCTGTTCCACAAGGCACAGTACTCGCCCCCATCTTATTCCTTATCCTCATATCAGACATAAACAGAGATATACACCACAGCACCGTATCATCCTTTGCGGATGATACTAGGATCTGGATGAGGCTGTCATCTGCTGAGGACGCGGTTAACCTCCAAGAAGATATAAACAAAGTTTTCCAGTGGGCAACGGTAAACAATATGATGTTCAATGAGGACAAATTCCAACTACTCCGTTATGGAAAACTGGAGGAGATAATAACTGTGAGGGAAAAGTAGGTGTAAGTGGGGTTAAGGTTGTTCGGGCAACCAGGAACCATTAGCGAGTTACGTTGCGCGCGCACACACCCCCCCCCCCCCTCACTGGCAGGCTGGGGCAAAACTAGTTCCTGGTGTCCGATTTGTTAAAGTTTCTACTCCTGGTAATATTTACCTTACCTGGTGTGGATTGAAGTTTGGAGAGTCACTTCACCTCCACTCTTCTCCTAATCAGGTAGGGTGATCTACCAGGAGTATTACTGTTTGTTCTTTTCTAGTGTTTGCTGGTTACCAGTAATGATTTTGGCATTTATCATTCTTTTTCTTTCTTAAATGTTATATTATCATGACTATGGGTAACCAGTTTTATTTTCTCTTATTTGTCAGCTCTGTTCCTGGCGTGGTCTTCCAGGATAGACGCCAGATAAAGGGGCAAGACGTGTGTTAATAATACTTATTAACATTATTCTACAACTACCGGCCCTTACCTATTCTACTTGTGCTCCATCCAAGTACCGCTGAGTACGCAGCAGCATCCGCCTATTCATTGCCCTGCACATCAACGTGTTCAGGGACCCGACAGAAAACGATGTCTTTGTTTTTGCTAGCTACAGGGTGCAACCATAGTTGAATACGAAGGACCATTGGATGAGGGGTATAAAATTGTTTAATGGATTGTAAAGCATGAAGGGAATCTAAAAAGATCACAAACGCCAAAAGAGACATATATGTAAAACGGAGAAATGCTATGAGGATGGCATTCAACTCGGCAGCAAAAATACTAGCCGAGTCTAACATAGAATCCCGGATAACATCGTCAGGGAACACCGCCGTGAACCCACCACCATCAGAAGTTTTAGAATCGTCTGTATAAACAACGACAGCATGAGCATGCAGCCAGAAGTTATCAAGAAAAAGAGAGCGAGAAGCAGCCATACGTAAGAGAGCTTTGGCAAGCGGCAGTAGGGGTGAACAGACACGAACCGTCAGGACCTTCTAAGGATGAAGGGAAACGGCAGACGATACATGAGCATATAAGGGAGGCAACTGGAGAGAAGACCGTAGTGAGTGAGGATGAAGAGAAAACAGTCGGACTAAGCAGGGGTGCTGAACAAATAACGGACTTTTACTAACGTCTGAGACCAACTTATGCGTAGAAGGAACAAAGATTGTAAGAGGGAACAAAGTAACGAAGACAATGAGCATCACGACGATCAGCTAAGGAAGGAACATTCGCCTCAGCACAGAGGCTTTCAACAGAGGATGAACGAAAGACACCAAGGCATAAACGTAGACCCTGATGATGAAAGGGATCTAACTTATGAGCAGTCGTAGGAGAAGCCGCTGAATAGACTTGGTCACCAAAATCCAGCCTGGACAAGACTATGATGGAATGCAAACGGAGGAGAGTTCGGCGATCTACTCCCCATGAACGATGTGCAAGAATTTTAAGGAGATTTAGCCGACCATGGTAAGCTGCCTTCAAAGAGGAAACTTGAGGTTTCCATGTCAACCGGCTATCGAATAGAAGGCCAAAAAACTTGACCATATCACATTCTGGGATATGTGAGCCATGTAAATACAATGGAATATCTGGGACAAGAGAACTTCTAGTGAAAGTAATGAAATGGGTTTTCGTACTAGAAAATTGAAATTCATAAGAAGTGGCCCTATGGGAAACACGGTCAACTGCATCCTGAAGGGAGGCCGCTACCAGGCGACAGTCAGCGCCTGAGTAACCTATAGCGAAGTTATCCACAAAAAGTGACAACCAAATATGAGATGGAAGGACAGAAGGTAGGCCATTTATAGCCAAGAGAAAAAGGGTGGTGCTAAGAACACAACCTTGTGGAACTCCCTCGGCCTGATCAAAGTCTTTTTTATAAGAAAACTGCAAGGAAAGCCAGTATATTACCGCAGAGGCGAGCTGGACATATGTATCCACGTATGTATCCAGTTTGAGAACTGGAAGGTCCTGAATGGCTAATTGCTCTAAAATATCGTCAGCGCAAGGTAGAAAATCACACTGACAACGGTACATGGTAAGACCACTGTATCATTGCAAGAGCTGAGAGTAGCGTGCTTGTTAACTGTGATATTAACATTATCAATGGAAGATGGGAAGAAAGATCATGAGCTTGATCTGGATTCTGAATTGTAACGATGCACGAAGAGTGTGAAAGGATATATTTTGGCCAACTTGTCATGAAAGATCTTTACCAATACTGTGGTCTGAAAGATGATCAGTTGGAGATGTCGGTTGTAAGGAAAAGAATTTGGTCCACTGTGTACCTGTAAACATGGTGCGCAAAGGAAGTGGGTGTCATGTAGGTCGTTTCTGGGTGGAATGAGCGGAAATCGAAGAACTGTCGTCAGCAAATGGTCTGAACAAATGGTGCAGGACCGCAGATGGCTCGACCTGAGGCAGATGGCTCGACCTGAGGCAGGTGGCTCGACCTGAGGCAGGTGGGCAATCTGAAAACCGTCACACCGTATTTGGGGAAGCTGGACACAAAGACGTGAAAGAGGCAAGATAAGATTTCGTTCGGATTTTTAACCCCGGAGGGTTAGCCACTCAGCATAACCCAAGAAAGTCAGTGCGTCATCGAGGACTGTGACTAATTTCCATTGGGGTCCTCAATTTTGTCCACCAGGATGCGAAGTCGACTAACACCCAGGTACCTATTTGCTACTGGGCGAACAGGGCAACAGGTGTACGGAAGTGCGTTGAAATGTTTCTACCCCGCCGGGAATCAAACCCGGACCCTCCGTGTGTGAAGGGAGAGCTTTGCCAGCCATGCCACGGGGTCACTAGAAGGCACTAGATGAAAAGGGCGGAACCTTAGCACCTGGAGCAGGTGACAAAGTGTCACTAGCAGGAGCCTGGTCACAGACCGGGCCGCGGGGGCGTTGACCCCCGGAACTCTCTCCAGGTAAACTCCAGGTATGGGAAAAATCTGGAAAATGGTCCAATAATGAAGCCAGGTCAGAATAGGATGCAGTAACAAAATGGGAAGAGGAAGAGGAAGAGGAGGAGGAGGAGGAGGAGGGGAGTCATGGAATGAAGACTCCGTGATGGTGATACTTCTTTCTTATTAAAGAAAAAAAAAAGGAAAGAAAAAAAAGATAGCAGAGTGACAGACACTAGAAGGCATGAAAGGGTCGTAAGTTCCCCCTCTCACCCAAGAGGACCTCGAGACTCTCAGCAGTGCAAATACAGCATAGAACCCGTGCCATATCCTGCCCTTCACTCCAGTAAACCAGCAACCTCACATCTACCGAACCACCTCGGCGGACAAATGAGAGGGCGGTCGGATACCCGCCACAAAGCATACCTCCTTCAGCTGCCACCTCCCAGAACTGTCAGGCAGCCTCTGGAGATACACCCGTCACCTGCAGGACACCCCACCCCACCTGCTGGAAATCCGGGAAGGGAGCAGGGTGCCTCCAGATGATCCAGATTCCACTGCAAACTACACTCCTCCCCAGGGACCCCACGGAGTGGGATTAATCCTTGCACACTTCCCCATACCTAGAAACCATAATCCCAGAGAGGGAGACCCCAGAGGCTACAAACGAGATGGAGAAAAGGAGGGATGGGAAGTGAGAGGAAAGGAAAAGGGGGAATGGGGAGGATGGGATAGAGAAGGACAGATTGGGAGTAATTAGGTTCAGCCTGAGGAAGGAGACCATAAGGTCTAATTCCTGAGACTAAGAGCCTCTTTACCATGGCAAGGAGCCCCCTATGTAGGTACAACTAGGTGAGTTTGTGTGTCTCCGCGCCCTTTCTCCACACATCGCCCAAAATGCTTAATACATTTCTTGACTGCCTCGATCTCGTGAGGAATCATAGGGTCATCGCCATATACATCACCGGAGTGATTTCAACTTTCATATTTAAGCCTGCTCTTCCTAGTATGTAGGGCTTGTCTTCCATTAGGTTGAATATATGCATGCAAACTCGACATTGGCTACATATGTGATGCCGAACTGTACTCATCTCTATGCGGTTGCAAACATCAAATCCCAGCTCCTGCGCTTTTCTAACGGCAATTGATTGTTAGCATATTCGTTTCTGGCTCTTCGGCACGGCTTATTCTCCAACGTTCTTTGTCTTTCATACTTTTAATAATTTCTCTCCTCGTGGGCCTTTTTTCCCTATTCTAAAAGCTATTTCTGGTGATCGTTTTCACCATTGTCTCTAAGTCGTTCCAGTTCCTGGCTGAAGTCTTTTATAACGTCCAGGTGGCTATTTGAGAATTTTATTTTTATTATTGCTCACTTAACCCCGATTGTTTTCTTTCAAACAGTTCGTTAATGTGAGTAATATCAATTACTCATGAGTATTTTATACTTTATTATCATATCTCTCCTGATCTTTGCTTCTCATGATTTGCTTTCCCTCGTAGATCAGACCACTTAACTTTACGACCAGTATATATGTGAATCTTTGGAGTTTTTTAATTAAGATATTCCTGAATGAGGACCTTCAAGTGGTAGACTGATTTTGTACCTTTCCAGCTGTTCGTTTATATTTCACTCAAAACACGGGAAGTCCCATGGCAATAAACTTCAAACTTTCAACGCTGGTGTACGGTAACTAGGACGAAATTCTGCGAATAACTGACATGTGCAGATGCTCTGTTTCTAGCATCCCACAAAGTCTCCGATAATTTCCAAAATCCTCCATAGTAAAGCTTCAAATATTCAAAATGGTTCTTCATAACTCACCTGCAGTGGATAATTAAATTCAATTGTGTACGTGTCCATTGTCAATTTTAAGCGTAAAAATAATGTGAAATGTTCATTCTCGGGTAATGACTTTCAATATTTTTGAAGCTCTTCTGAATGGTTCGAATATTTAATGACACGAGTAGTGTGTCCAGGCTAGTAAGTTATAAGAGATTTGTGTACACTTATTTAATGTACGAAATTTCTCTACAAGAAATAGAACTGATATCCGTTCAGCAACTGGAGAATTATTCTTATTTTCAGCTTCAAATTTTCAACTCTGGTGTGTAATCCCCCCCCTTCCCCCCAAAAAGAAAAAAGCAAAGTTCGCATTGTTGTTAAGACTGCTTAAGTTCCAACTTTTCAATTCAATAACTAAAGAATGACTCGTTCTATCACTTCAAAATATTATAACTTATGGATTCCATAAGATGGATAACATCCTGTAGAGACATAACACAGTCAACTGAGGCGACCAGTTGAACAAGGGACGACCCACAATATCTTCAGCAACCCGGTCAAAGGAAACAATTTTTTTTTTCATGTTAACTCTTGTTGTCCCACCTTCATATGAAGGTAACTGGCAATCATTACACGACTAGCAATTGTATCTAATATCTGAAGTCGTTAAAAGAAGCCTAATTTTATATACATTTTCTCAATAAACAAATTGTCAAGAAACGAGCCAATCACGAGATATTTTGAGAACCGTTGTGCGACAACCTCTTGGTACTACTAAGGTGACTTTATTAATATCTGTCAGTTTAGTTGACGTTACTGTTATCTTGAATGTAATATGGCTGGTAGTGGTGGCAGTGGTGGTAGTGGTGGCAGTGGTGGTAGTGGTGGCTGTAGTGGTAGCTGTGGTGGTAGTGGTGGCCGTGGTGGTAGTGGTAGCTGTGGTGGTAGTGGTGGCTGTAGTGGTAGCTGTGGTGGTAGTGGTGGCCGTGGTGGTAGTGGTGGCCATGGTGGTGGTGGTAGTGGTGGCCGTGGTGGTAGTGGTAGCTGTGGTGGTAGTGGTGGCCGTGGTGGTAGTGGTGGCCATGGTGGTGGTGGTAGTGGTGGCCGTGGTGGTAGTGGTAGCTGTGGTGGTAGTGGTGGCCGTGGTGGTAGTGGTAGCCGTGGTGGTAGTGGTAGCCGTGGTGGTAGTGGTGGCCGTGGTGGTAGTGGTAGCTGTGGTGGTAGTGGTGGCCGTGGTGGTAGTGGTGGCCGTGGTGGTAGTGGTAGCTGTGGTGGTAGTGGTGGCCGTGGTGGTAGTGGTAGCCGTGGTGGTAGTGGTGGCCGTGGTGGTAGTGGTGGCCGTGGTGGTAGTGGTGGCCGTGGTGGTAGTGGTGGCCGTGGTGGTAGTGGTGGCCGTGGTGGTAGTGGTGGCCGTGGTGGTAGTGGTGGCCGTGGTGGTAGTGGTAGCCGTGGTGGTAGTGGTAGCCGTGGTGGTAGTGGTAGCCGTGGTGGTAGTGGTGGCCGTGGTGGTAGGCCGTGGTGGTAGTGGTAGCTGTGGTGGTAGTGGTAGCCGTGGTGGTAGTGGTGGCCGTGGTGGTAGTGGTGGCCGTGGTGGTAGTGGTGCCTGTGGTGGTAGTGGTGGCTGTGGTGGTAGTGGTGGCTGTGGTGGTAGTAGAGGCTGTCGTAGCTGTGGTGGTAGTGGTAGCTGTGGTGGTAGTGGTGGTAGTGGTAGCTGTGGTAGCTGTGGTGGTAGTGGTAGCTGTGGTGGTAGTGGTGGCCGTGGTGGTAGTGGTGGCCGTGGTGGTAGTGGTGGCCGTGGTGGTAGTGGTGGCTGTGGTGGTAGTGGTGGCTGTGGTGGTAGAGGTGCCTGTGGTGGTAGTGGTGGCTGTGGTGGTAGCTGTGGTGGTAGTGGTCGCTGTGGTGGTAGTGGTGCCAGTGGTGGTAGTGGTGGCTGTGGTGGTAGTGGTGGCTGTGGTGGTAGTGGTAGCTGTGGCGGTAGTGGTGGCTGTGGCGGTAGTGGTGGCTGTGGTCGTAGTGGTGGCTGTGGTGGTAGTGGTGGTAGTGGTGGTAGTGGTGCCTGTGGTGGTAGTGGTGGCTGTGGTGGTAGTGGTGGTAGTGGTGCCTGTGGTGGTAGTGGTGCCTGTGGTGCTAGTGGTGGCTGTGGTGGTAGTGGTGGCTGTGATGGTAGTGGTGGCTGTAGTGGTAGCTGTGGTGGTAGTAGTGGCCGTGGTGGTAGTGGTGCCTGTGGTGGTAGTGGTGGCTGTGGTGGTAGTGGTGGCCGTGGTGGTAGTGGTGCCTGTGGTGGTAGTGGTGGCTGTGGTGGTAGTGGTGGCTGTGGTGGTAGTGGTGACCGTGGTGGTAGTGGTGACCGTGGTGGTAGTGGTGGCTGTGGTGGTAGCTGTGGTGGTAGTGGTGGTAGTGGTGGTAGTGGTGGCTGTAGTGGTAGCTGTGGTGGTAGTGGTGGCCGTGGTGGTAGTGGTGCCTGTGGTGGTAGTGGTGGCTGTGGTGGTAGTGATGGCTGTGGTGGTAGTGATGGCTGTGGTGGTAGTGATGGCTGTGGTGGTAGTGGTGGCTGTGGTGGTAGTGGTGGCTGTGGTGGTAGTGGTGGCTGTGGTGGCTGTGGTGGTAGTGGTGCCTGTGGTGGCTGTGGTGGTAGTGGTGCCTGTGGTGGTAGTGGTGCCTGTGGTGGTAGTGGTGGCTGTGGTGGTAGTGGTGGCTGTAGTGGTAGCTGTGGTGGTAGTGGTGGCCGTGGTGGTAGTGGTGCCTGTGGTGGTAGTGGTGCCTGTGGTGGTAGTGGTGGCCGTGGTGCCTGTGGTGGTAGTGGTGGTAGTGGTAGCTGTGGTGGTAATGGTGGTTGTGATTGTGGTGGTAGTGGTGGCTGTGGTGGCTATGGTGGTACTGGAGGTTGGTGTGGTAACTGTGGTGGTAGTGGTGCCTGTGGTGGTAGTGGTGCCTGTGGTGGTAGTGGTGCCTGTGGTGGTAACTGGTGGTAGTAGTGGTGCCTGTGGTGGTAGTGGTGCCTGTGGTGGTACTGGTTGTAGTGGTGGCTGTGGTGGTAGCGGTGGCTGTGGTGGTAGTGGTGCCTGTGGTTGTAGTGGTGCCTGTGGTTGTAGTGGTGGTAGTGGTGCCTGTGGTGGTAGTGGTGGATATGGTGGTAGTGATGGCTGTGGTGGCTATGGTGGTAGTGGTGATTATGGTGGTGGTAGCTGTGGTAGTATTGGTGCCTGTGATAGCTGTGGTGGCAGTGGTAGCTGTGGTGGTAGTGGTAGCTGTGGTAGTAGTGGTAGCTGTGGTGGTAGTGGTAGCTGTGGTGGTAGTGGTAGCTGTGGTGGTAGTGGTAGCTGTGGTAGTGGTAGCTGTGGTGATAGTGGTAGCTGTGGTGATAGTGGTAGCTGTGGTGATAGTGGTGGCTGTAGTGGTGGTGGCTGTGGTGGTAATGGTGGCTGTTGTGGTAGTGGTGGTAGTGATGGCTGTGGTGGTAGTGATGGCTGTGGTGGTAATGGTGGCTGTTGTGGTAGTGGTAGTGATGGCTGTGGTGGCAGTGATGGCTGTGGTGATAGCGATGGCTGTGGTGGTAGTGATATCTCCTACAATATGAACATTATCACTGAGTAATATCTCCAACAATATGAACATTGTGACTGAGTAATATCTCCAACAATATGAACATTATCACTGAGTAATATCTCCAACAATATGAACATTATCACTGAGTAATATCTCCAACAATATGAACATTATCACTGAGTAATATCTCCAACAATATGAACATTGTGACTGAGTAATATCTCCAACAATATGAACATTATCACTGAGTAATATCTCCTACAATATGAACATTATCACTGAGTAATATCTCCAACAATATGAACATTATCACTGAGTAATATCTCCAACAATATGAACATTATCACTGAGTAATATCTCCAACAATATGAACATTATCACTGAGTAATATCTCCAACAATATGAACATTATCACTGAGTAATATCTCCTACAATATGAACATTATCACTGAGTAATATCTCCTACAATATGAACATTATCACTGAGTAATATCTCCTACAATATGAACATTATCACTGAGTAATATCTCCAACAATATGAACATTATCACTGAGTAATATCTCCAACAATATGAACATTATCACTGAGTAATATCTCCAACAATATGAACATTATCACTGAGTAATATCTCCAACAATATGAACATTATCACTGAGTAATATCTCCAACAATATGAACATTATCACTGAGTAATATCTCCAACAATATGAACATTATCACTGAGTAATATCTCCAACAATATGAACATAATCACTGAGTAATATCTCCAACAATATGAACATTATCACTGAGTAATATCTCCAACAATATGAACATTATCACTGAGTAATATCTCCAACAATATGAACATTATCACTGAGTAATATCTCCAACAATATAAACATTAACACTGAGTAATATCTCCAACAATATGAACATTATCACTGAGTAATATCTCCAACAATATGAACATAATCACTGAGTAATATCTCCAACAATATGAACATTATCACTGAGTAATATCTCCAACAATATGAACATAATCACTGAGTAATATCTCCAACAATATGAACATTATCACTGAGTAATATCTCCAACAATATGAACATTATCACTGAGTAATATCTCCAACAATATGAACATTATCACTGAGCAATATCTCCAACAATATGAACATTATCACTGAGTAATATCTCCAACAATATGAACATTATCACTGAGCAATATCTCCAACAATATGAACATTATCACTGAGTAATATCTCCAACAATATGAACATTATCACTGAGTAATATCTCCAACAATATGAACATTATCACTGAGTAATATCTCCAACAATATGAACATTATCACTGAGTAATATCTCCAACAATATGAACATAATCACTGAGTAATATCTCCAACAATATGAACATTATCACTGAGTAATATCTCCAACAATATGAACATTATCACTGAGAAATATCTCCAACAATATGAACATTATCACTGAGTAATATCTCCAACAATATGAACATTATCACTGAGCAATATCTCCAACAATATGAACATTATCACTGAGTAATATCTCCAACAATATGAACATTATCACTGAGTAATATCTCCAACAATATGAACATTATCACTGAGTAATATCTCCAACAATATGAACATTATCACTGAGTAATATCTCCAACAATATGAACATTATCACTGAGTAATATCTCCAACAATATGAACATTATCACTAAGTAATATCTCCAACAATATGAACATTATCACTGAGTAATATCTCCAACAATATGAACATTATCACTGAGTAATATCTCCAACAATATGAACATTATCACTGAGTAATATCTCCTACAATATGAACATTATCACTGAGTAATATCTCCAACAATATGAACATTATCACTAAGTAATATCTCCAACAATATGAACATTATCACTAAGTAATATCTCCAACAATATGAACATTATCACTGAGTAATATCTCCAACAATATGAACATTTTTATTCATTATAATATATAGAAGAATATATAGAGAAAAATGTTACCATTTATCAGTTGTTCATGTGACACACAGCAATGTATTGTATCCAGTGCCCCAACACCTGCGGCACTCTCAACACCTGCGGCACTCTCAACACCTGCGGCACTCTCAACACCTGCGGCACTCACAACACCTGCGGCACTCTCAACACCTGCGGCACTCTCAACACCTGCGGCACTCTCAACACCTGCGGCACTCTCAACACCTGCAACATGGCACTCTCAACACCTGCAACATGGCACTCTCAACACCTGCAACATGGCACTCTCAACACCTGCAACATGGCACTCTCAACACCTGCAACATGGCACTCTCAACACCTGCAACATGGCACTCTCAACATCTGCAACATGGCACTCTCAACACCTGCAACATGGCACTCTCAACACCTGCAACATGGCACTCTCAACACTTGCAGCATGACACTCTCAACACCTGCAACATGGCACTCTCAACACCTGCGGCACTCTCAACACCTGCGGCACTCTCAACACCTGCGGCACTCTCAACACCTGCGGCACTCTCAACACCTGCGGCACTCTCAACACCTGCGGCACTTTTGCAGTCGTGGCACTACAATAGTTTCAGTAATTCGGAACGGGCTTCAGTCAAACATTTGTGGTACTTCTACAGTTGTAGTACTCAAGACACCTACAGAAAACACCTGCAACTCTTTACATCCACGTAATTCCAACACCTGTGTCACTTCAGTACTTAACTATTTCAAAACATGTTACACTAACACCTGCATCACTCCAGCACCACCTCAACACTCCAGCACCACCTCAACACTCCAGCACCACCTCAACACTCCAGCACCATCTCAACACTCCAGCACCACCTCAACACTCCAGCACCACCCCAACACTCCAGCACCACCCCAACACTCCAGCACCACCTCAACACTCCAGCACCACCCCAACACTCCATCACCACCCCAACACTCCAGCCCCACGCCCAACACTCCAGCCCCACGCCCAACACTCCAGCCCCACGCCCATCACTCCAGCCCCACGCCCAACACTCCAGCCCCACGCCCAACACTCCAGCCCCACGCCCAACACTCCAGCCCCACGCCCAACACTCCAGCACCACACCCAACACTCCAGCACCGCACCCAACACTCCAGCACCACACCCAACACTCCAGCACCACACCCAACACTCCAGCACACACCCAACACTCCAGCACACACCCAACACTCCAGCACACACCCAACACTCCAGCACACACCCAACACTCCACCACACACCCAACACTCCAGCACACACCCAACACTCCAGCACACACCCAACACTCCAGCACCACACCCAACACTTGAACAACTGCAACACATGAAACACCTTGTGCAACACTCCATCTTCAATTCTCCAATTTATGTAGCAATCCTATACCTGCAGCATTACAACACCGCATCATCGCAACACCTGCATCATCTCAACATACGCAGCATTTCAACATGAGAGCAACATGTGGAGTATTCGAGCGCAACATATGTAGCATAATACGTGAAGCCTTCCAACACCTGTAACACCTGAACATCTGCAGGACTACAACATGTCTTCTCGACCTCGTCTCCGGAAACGAGATACGTCTGAGTATCAGCAGGTAAGTCCTGCACTCACTGTGTGTCCTGCACTCACTGTGTGTCCTGCACTCACTGTCTGTGTCCTGCACTGTGTGTCCTGCACTGTGTGTCCTGCACTGTGTGTCCTGCACTGTGTGTCCTGCACTGTGTGTCCTGCACTGTGTGTCCTGCACTGTGTGTCCTGCACTCACACTCTGTGTCCTGCACTCACACTCTGTGTCCTGCACTCACTCACTGTGTCCTGCACTCACACTCTGTGTCCTGCACTCACTCTCTGTGCCCTGCACTCACTCTCTGTGCCCTGCACTCACTCTCTGTGCCCTGCACTCACTCTCTGTGCCCTGCACTCACTCTCTGTGCCCTGCACTCACTCTCTGTGCCCTGCACTCACTCTCTGTGCCCTGCACTCACTCTCTGTGCCCTGCACTCACTCTCTGTGCCCTGCACTCACTCTCTGTGCCCTGCACTCACTCTCTGTGCCCTGCACTCACTCTCTGTGCCCTGCACTCACTCTCTGTGCCCTGCACTCACTCTCTGTGACCTGCACTCACTCTCTGTGACCTGCACTCACTCTCTGTGTCCTGCACTCACTCTCTGTGTCCTGCGCTCACTCTCTGTGTCCTGCGCTCACTCTCTGTGTCCTGCGCTCACTCTCTGTGTCCTGCGCTCACTCTCTGTGAACTGCACTCACTCTCTGTGAACTGCACTCACTGTGGTTCCTACACTTACTGTCTGTGTCCTGCATTCACTGAGTGCTGCAATCACTGTGACCTGCACTGTGTCCTGCACTCACTGTGTCCTGCACTCACTGAGTCCTGCACTCACTGAGTCCTGCACTCACTGAGTCCTGCACTCACTGAGTCCTGCACTCACTGAGTCCTGCACTCACTGAGTCCTGCACTCACTGAGTCCTGCACTCACTGAGTCCTGCACTCACTGAGTCCTGCACTCACTGAGTCCTGCACTCACTGAGTCCTGCACTCACTGAGTCCTGCACTCACTGAGTCCTGCACTCACTGTGTACTCACCTAGTTGAGGTTGCGGGGGTCGAGTCCGTGTGATTTCGTGTATAGGGCAAGGAGGAATAACATCTTGTAGGAGTGAGGAAGAGCCAGTTGTGAGTGTGGGAAAAGTTCGTGAGACAGTGGGTAGAATGAATGGGGGTAAAGCAGCTGAGATTGATGGGATAAAGATAGAAATGTTAAAAGCAGGTGGGGATATAGTTTTGGAGTGGTTAGTGCTTTTATTTAATAAATGTTTGGAAGAGGTAAGGTACCTGGGGATTGGTATAAAGGCAAAGGGGACAAAAGAGTGCAAAAATTATAGGGGAATAACACTGTTGACCATACCTGATAAAGTGTATGGTAGAGTTATTATTGGAAGAATTAAGAGCAAGACGGAGAGTAGGATAGCAGATGAACAAGGAGGCTTTAGGAAAGGTAGGGAGTGTGTAGACAAAATGTTTACAGTGAAACATATAGGTGAACAATATTTAGATAAGGGTAAAAAGGTTTTTATGGCATTTATGATTTTGAAATAGGTGTATAATAGGGTGGATAGGCGATAAATGTCGCAGATGTTACTAGTGTGTGAAATAGGAGGTAGGTTACTGAAAGTAGTGAAGAGGTTTTACAAGGATAGTGAGGCCCAGGTTAGAGTATGTAGGAGAGAGGGAGATTATTTCCCAGTAAAAGTTGGCCTTAGACAAGGATGTGTGATGTCACAGTGGTTGTTTAATATATTTATAGATGGAGTTGTAAAAGAAGTGAATGCGAGGGTCTTGGCAAGAGGTGTGGAGTTAAAAGATAAAGAATCTAACACAAAGTGGGAGTTGTCACAGTTGCTCTTTGTTGATGACACTGTACTTTTGGGAGATTCTGAAGAGAAGTTGCAGAGGTTGGTGGATGAATTTGGTAGGGTATGTAAAAGAAGAAAATTAAAAGTGAATGCAGGAAAGAGTAAGGTGATGAGGATAATATAATTAGGTAACGAACAATTGGATATCAGATTGGAGGGAGAGAGTATGGAGGAGGTGAATGTATTGAGATATTTAGCAATGGACGTGTCGGCAGATGGGTCTATGAAAGATGAGGTGAATCATAGAACTGATGAAGGGAAAAAGGTGATTGGTGCACTATGGAGTCTGTGGAGACAAAGAACTTTGTCCATGGAAGCAAAGAGGGGAATGTATGAGAGTATAATTATACCAACACGCTTATATGGGTGTGAAGCATGAGTGATGAATGTTGCAGCGAGGAGAAGGCTGGAGGCAGTGGAGATGTTATGTCTGAGGGCAATGTGTGGTGTGAATATAATGCAGAGAATTCGTAGTTTGGAAGTTAGGAGGAGGTGCGGGATTACCAAAACTGTTGTCCAGAGGGCTGAGGAGAGGTTGTTGAGGTGGTTCGGACACGTATTGAGGAACAAAATAGAATGACTTCAAGAGTGTTTGTTTATTAACAAATTAATGTTTACAATAATTTATTAATTAACAAATATATTTTTTCGTTAGGTTCAGAATGATTTTTGCGAAATTATTACATTCACAAATTTTCGCTTGTCTTATTCAACGAGAAGAGCATTGCTATTTAAGCAAAAAGAGCAAGTTTTACCAATTCGGCACCACACACACGCGCGCGCGCGCGCACACACCCATATATATATATGCAAGCTGACACCTGAAGTAGTCAGAATGTGAAGCAACAGTCTGCGTGCCACCCGCCTGTGTCCCCCCCCCTCCCCCTCCACCCGCCTGTGTTCCCCCTCCCCCTCCACCCGTCTGTGTCCCCCCCTCCCCCTCCACCCGCCTGTGTCCCCCCCTCCCCCTCCACCCGCCTGTGTCCCCCCTCCCCCTCCACCCGCCTGTGTCCCCCCCTCCCCCTCCACCCGCCTGTGTCCCCCCCCTCCACCCGCCTGTGTCCCCCCCCCTCCCCCTCCACCCGCCTGTGTCCCCCCCCTCCCCCTCCACCCGCCTGTGTCAACCCCCATCCCCCTCCACCCGCCTGTGTCAACCCCCCCTCCCCCTCCACCCGCCTGTGTCCCCCCCCTCCCCCTCCACCCGCCTGTGTCCCCCCCCTCCCCCTCCACCCGCCTGTGTCCCCCCCCTCCCCCTCCACCCGCCTGTGTCCCCCCCCCTCCCCCTCCACCCGCCTGTGTCCCCCCCCCTCCCCCTCCACCCGCCTGTGTCCCCCCCCCTCCCCCTCCACCCGCCTGTGTCCCCCCTCCCCCTCCACCCGCCTGTGTCCCCCCCTCCCCCTCCACCCGCCTGTGTCCCCCCCCCTCCCCCTCCTCCACAGGGGTAGGGAAGGGTTTTCACAAGTCTAGGAATATGAAATCAGAAGATATAACAGCCAGCCCCAAGCTTTTTCTAGTCGCTAGTCATGTGACTTGGGAATATATGTTTCACAGTGGATAATGTACATATTGATTGCTATTATTCTGTGTAATCTTTTAATTAAAAGAAATTAATGTACTTCTTTGTCCGTTTAGATATAGTCTGAGGATCTAGAATATTCCCAGGGGTACTCAGAAGTATCTCTCTATATATTCCTAAATATTGTCTACCAGTCTTCTCAGTATCAATTAATACACATTATTTGGGAATCTTCTTTATCATTCTGATAATATTTCTATGATTCAAATTTCCTCTTCGAATATCCTTTTAACCCTACTATGTTATTATTTAATCTTGTGTATATGTCAATATATGGTACAGTAACAGCTAAACGGGTTAAATAGTATGCCGCCGCTATTCACGTCAGACGCAGCATGATGTTAGGTGCGTACACTGCTCGAGCGTCACCACTCCATTATGTAACCACCTGGCATAATGAGCAATCCTGTGATTTTGTGTAGCATTATTGTTTAAGATTTTGTATAATAGACTTTACTAAACAGCTATTGAACTTGTATAACCCATAATTTGAATTACATACGGTATTCCTGTTATGTTTTCAAGAGAGAAGATTCAATTCTGTTTCTTTCCCTGACTAAACTTTTAGGTGCAATAATCGGTGCAGCATCCCACCCCGGCGAGTGATTACAGAAACTAACGTGGTTAAAGATAGCATTCGACTCGTGCCCTGTCTTGATTGAGCATTTATGTTGTGTTATTCTGGTTTCAGAGGTTTATCTGTTGACCAATATATGAGAGAGGACACTGAGTACATGGGACCTTGTAAACTCCACCAACTTTGTTAGAGGGAGTGTTTTGAATCAATCTCCGTTTCACTGTCCCAGTGTTTTTGAAAGCCAGGTTTATATTGCTCTTTTTTAATGCCTCACACAGGCAGACTATGGTTTTACTATACAATGATAACATTGTTTTTTTTTTTTTATTATCACACCGGCCGATTCCCACCAAGGCAGGGTGGCCCGAAAAAGAAAAACTTTCACCATCATTCACTCCATCACTGTCTTGCCAGAAGGGTGCTTTACACTACAGTTTTTAAACTGCAACATTAACACCCCTCCTTCAGAGTGCAGGCACTGTACTTCCCATCTCCAGGACTCAAGTCCGGCCTGCCGGTTTCCCTGAATCCCTTCATAAATGTTACTTTGCTCACACTCCAACAGCACGTCAAGTATTAAAAACCATTTGTCTCCATTCACTCCTATCAAACACGCTCACGCATGCCTGCTGGAAGTCCAAGCCCCTCGCACACAAAACCTCCTTTACCCCCTCCCTCCAACCCTTCCTAGGCCGACCCCTACCCCGCCTTCCTTCCACTACAGACTGATACACTCTTGAAGTCATTCTGTTTCGCTCCATTCTCTCTACATGTCCGAACCACCTCAACAACCCTTCCTCAGCCCTCTGGACAACAGTTTTGGTAATCCCGCACCTCCTCCTAACTTCCAAACTACGAATTCTCTGCATTATATTCACACCACACATTGCCCTCAGACATGACATCTCCACTGCCTCCAGCCTTCTCCTCGCTGCAACATTCATCACCCACGCTTCACACCCATATAAGAGCGTTGGTAAAACTATACTCTCATACATTCCCCTCTTTGCCTCCAAGGACAAAGTTCTTTGTCTCCACAGACTCCTAAGTGCACCACTCACTCTTTTTCCCTCATCAATTCTATGATTCACCTCATCTTTCATAGACCCATCCGCTGACACGTCCACTCCCAAATATCTGAATACGTTCACCTCCTCCATACTCTCTCCCTCCAATCTGATATTCAATCTTTCATCACCTAATCTTTTTGTTATCCTCATAACCTTACTCTTTCCTGTATTCACCTTTAATTTTCTTCTTTTGCACACCCTACCAAATTCATCCACCAATCTCTGCAACTTCTCTTCAGAATCTCCCAAGAGCACAGTGTCATCGGCAAAGAGCAGCTGTGACAACTCCCACTTTGTGTGTGATTCTTTATCTTTTAACTCCACGCCTCTTGCCAAGACCCTCGCATTTACTTCTCTTACAACCCCATCTATAAATATATTAAACAACCACGGTGACATCACACATCCTTGTCTAAGGCCTACTTTTACTGGGAAAAAATTTCCCTCTTTCCTACATACTCTAACTTGAGCCTCACTATCCTCGTAAAAACTCTTCACTGCTTTCAGTAACCTACCTCCTACACCATACACTTGCAACATCTGCCACATTGCCCCCCTATCCACCCTGTCATACGCCTTTTCCAAATCCATAAATGCCACAAAGACCTCTTTAGCCTTATCTAAATACTGTTCACTTATATGTTTCACTGTAAACACCTGGTCCACACACCCCCTACCTTTCCTAAAGCCTCCTTGTTCATCTGCTATCCTATTCTCCGTCTTACTCTTAATTCTTTCAATTATAACTCTATCATACACTTTACCAGGTACACTCAACAGACTTATCCCCCTATAATTTTTGCACTCTCTTTTATCCCCTTTGCCTTTATACAAAGGAACTATGCATGCTCTCTGCCAATCCCTAGGTACCTTACCCTCTTCCATACATTTATTAAATAATTGCACCAACCACTCCAAAACTATATCCCCACCTGCTTTTAACATTTCTATCTTTATCCCATCAATCCCGGCTGCCTTACCCCCTTTCATTTTACCTACTGCCTCACGAACTTCCCCCACACTCACAACTGGCTCTTCCTCACTCCTACAAGATGTTATTCCTCCTTGCCCTATACACGAAATCACATTGTATAGTACATTTTTCCTGGCTATCACTTCCTTAGGTTCAGTTGTGTAGAAAGTCTTCATTGCTAACATAGTGACTTCTTGACAAAATCCCTAGGATATCTCAGTTTTGTGGCTATGTTGAATATCTTGTTGATTTCGTTCTCTAAGTACTCTGGACTGCAGATGGCTGCAAGGCTCTCTCTCAAGTACACTGTGAGGAACACACACTCCTTTTTACCCTAAATTCATGATTAGAATAGTAATGAATGTGTGACGACACATTGGTGGACTTCCTATAGACTGTAAATTTGAATTTTCTGTCAATACGATGGATTAAAACATCTAGGAATGGCAAAGTGTTTATTTCATGTTTTGTTAATTTAATGGAAGGTACTAGAGTCTAGGGAGGAACTCATCAATGTTGTGATCCCTAGGCCATAGGCAAAGAAAATCATCTACGTATCTGAACCACCTGGCTATATCTGGGAGAATGACTTGAAGTCTAGTCTCAAAATTCCATATACAAGTTGCTAAGGGGATACTGGGATTTCCAGTCGCCGTACCTTGATTTTGAGCATAGTTTATCCCTTCAAACACAAATTTGCAATCAGAAATACAAAGTTGGATCAATTAATTTATTATGTTCGTAGGGTAAGAGATGGGGAAGTTCTCGAGTTCCTCTTCAAAGTACGTAAGCAAGTCAGGGACAGGGACTCTAGTGAACAGAGCTGTAACATCAAAGCTCACTAGGGTAAAGTCATGTGGGACATTAAATTTGTAGAGCCTTTCAGTAACGTCAACATTATTTTTAATGTGTATCCGTGAGCCTACCAACCATGGGAGTTAGAAGTTTGACCAACCATTTAGACAGGTTATATGCTACTGAGCCTACTGGACTTACAATAGGACGGGCTGGGTACCCGGTTTATGAGACCTGATTGCCCCATAAAGATATGGTAGAGTTGCAGATCTAGCCGACAGATATTTAATTAATTCATCATTCACCTTCAATAACGTTTAAAGGAGTTCCTTGAAATGGCTGTTGACTTGATCTGTGGGGTTCTTAATCAGAGATTCATACATTTCTCTTAATAAATGGTTCATTTTACTTAAATATTCGTCTTTATCCAAAACAACAACTACCTTAGATATATCGCCTCTCGAGAGGTGCTGAATCTGATCGTTATTGAGTTCTTTATAAGCTTTTGTGAATCTTATTGGGCAGTTGGTGAGCACCAGATGGAGTAATGTTCCCCTATACCATACCTCTGCATATATTAAATTTATCAGGTGGTGAGTCACCATGTTTTTTCCATCATGCAAAGCGATTTTGCTACGTTTTCATAATTAACGTCATTAGTAGTGCTGCCAGCTGGTCGTTACTTAGTTCTTTGCTAGACAGGGTCATAACGAACTCCGGATTTGCATGTGTGGTCGAACCACTCTGTGCTATGAGATTACTTAACTTCCTAGTATGACTGTGTTCTGTGTTCTGTCTGACTGTTCTAAGTTCCCTATAAATATAATCATTTAATTTTAAGTAGTCATGCCAGCCTGGGGGAATCTTATTACAGAATACCGTCTTGGCTCTCCTCATTGCTATTAAAGGCATCTTCTTTTCACGTCATTCTAGGTCAATATTTTTAATGAGCACTAACCTGTGTGGTTGATCGAAGGGTATAGTAGCTAGCCTGACCAACCTGTTCTGCAGAAGGGATTTCGGTAGAACCTGTTCACTTAGGCACTTAAACATACTAACTTGAGTCCGGCTTTATGGACTTTGAGTGAACCTTTGTGGGAGGTAACAGTAAAAGTCAAGGAACGAAACAGACGGGAGAATTGGGAGAAGAGTTGACGAGTGACGTTCATGATGCTAACAGTCGCAGACAGGCGATCTTAACAATGCCACGGGATTTTGTCGAGAAGGCGCTAATGTCAACAAGGAATACTTTCTACAGGACTGATCCTAAGGAAGTGATTGCCAAGAAAACTGTACTAATTTTAAATACAATGAGAACCTTGTCTGCCTTTGTGAGGCGTTGAAAAAGATCATTATAAACCTTGCTTTCAAAAACACTGGGACAGTAAAACAGAAATTGATTAATAAAAACACTCCATCTATGAAAGATAGTGGGGTTTACAAGGTCCCATGAACTCAGTGTCCTCTAAATCCGGAGGATTATACAGCGCCTGTGGTGGGGATGGAAGGTATTCAGGCTTAATTCAAGGAACTGGAGCACAGATCCAGTTTCCAAGAACAAGAGCCCCTCACGAACATCAAGGAACGTTCCATGAGGGGAGCTACTTAGTAAAGTCTATTGTATACAATCTTAAACAACAATACTAAAAAATATCACAGGATTGCTCATTATGCCAGGTGGTTACATAATGGATAGGTGACGCTCGAGCAGTGTCTACGCACCTAACATCATGCTGCGTGTGTCGTGAATGGCGGCGGCATACTGTTTAACCCGTTTAGTTGCTACTGTACCATACATTGACAGATACACAAGATTAAGTGATAGCATGCATAGTAGGGTTAAAGGATATTAGAAGAGGAAATTTGGATCATAGAAATATTATCGGAATGGTATAGAAGATTCCCAAATAATGTATATTAATCGATACTGAAAAGACTGGTAGACATTATTTAGGAATATATGAAGAGATACTTCTGAGTACCCCTGGGAACGTTCTAGAACCTCAGACTATGGCAGAATAATAACGGTTCCCATACATATTGTTCACTGTAAAACGTATTTCCTCAAGTCAAATGACCTGTTTTAAGCGACTAGAAAAAGCTTGGGGCTGGCTATTTGATCTTCTAATTTCCATTTCCTTGACTTCTGAAAATCTGGGGGCTCTCACCTACCCCTATTAGGTGGGGGGGGGGGAACGGGAAGGCGGTGGGGTGTGTGGCAAGCAGACTGTTGCTACACATTCAGAGCGAGGCTACAGCTGCTGGAAACCCGCACTGCGCTATTCCCCTCACTCCTTTATTTGCAGCATTGTACAGCTCCTGATGACGCACCGAGAAGTATGAAAGTACTTAAGCTAAAGATTTCCACCCTCGTAGTTTGTCTAGCTTTGTCTTGCAATTGTTTGCTTATATATGTCGTGCCGAATAGGCAAAACTTGTGGTTTTGGTTTAAATGGCAACTCTCTTCTTGCCAAATAAGGCAAGCGAAAATTTGTGTATGCAATAATTTCGCAAAAATCATTCTGAACCTATCGAGAAAAATATTTTTCATTGTGTTTTATTATTAAATTATTGTGAACTAATCTAGAATTTAATTAGTTGGAATATGCTAAATTAAATTGCGCTTGTTATAATAAGGTTAGAAATGTCTTCTAAGCTTCTTTTGGTCCAAAATGTTATAATATATATATATATATATATATATATATATCTATATATATATATATATATATATATATATAATGTAAATATGTAATATTTATGAGCAATAAGGCCACAGTAAACACGTGATATCACAATATACAGAACAACCTCTGGGAAAAAAATAATAGAATTCCAAGCGCTTTCGTGATTTCTCACATTATCAAGGAACTGTAAAAATAAATGATAAACAGAAAGCATATAAGGGGGAGACTACATCTCCAGGTTACCTTAAAACACTTGACCTTTGTATAACGATGTTGTTAGCTAGAAAGGCTTTCCTAACAGATTATATTTTACTCACGTTTTAAGAATTTAAGAATTTATCTAATGCATTTTAAATTCTTCCCAAATTTTATTAATTATATATGAAACCAGTTCGTACAACCCAAAGGCAATGTTTACATAATTTTCAAAGCTTGATTCTATTTCTCTTAACCACGGACCTGCTTCATATAACTTTCTTAGCCTTTTGAAAATCAATTGGATGTTAAAATTCCTTTCATGAATAAATATAGCATCAGAATCTTGTCCACTTCTAATGATACATTTTTTTAAACACATCGGCCGTCTTCCACCACGACAGGGTGGCCCAAAAATGAAAAACTTTCATTCGCTCCATCACTGTAGCTTCCACTTCAGTTATAAAACTGGAACATTAACACCCCTCCTTCAGAGTGCAGGCACTGTACTTCCCATCTCCAGGACTCAAGTCCGGCCTGTCGGTTTCCCTGAACCCCTTCATAAATGTTACTTTGCTCACACTCCAACAGCACGTCAAGTCCTAAAAACTATATGTCTCCTCTAACACGCTTACGTATGTTTGCCTCAAGTCCAAGCCCCTCGCACACAAAACCTCCTTTACCCCCTCCCTCTAACCTTTCCTAGGCCGACCCCTACCCCGCCTTCCCTCCACTATAGATTTATACACTCTAATTCATTCTGTTTTGTTCCATTCTCTCTACATGTCCGGACCACCTCAACAACCCCTCCTCAGCCCTCTAAGTAATCCCGCACCTCCTCCTAATTTCCAAACAACGGATTCTCTGCATTATATTCACACTACACATTCCTCTCAGACACAACTACACTTCTTATATTCATGTTGTTTTAATCTAAGACTTTTCCCAGTTTAACAGTAATAAAATATATATTTTACAAGGAATCTTGTAGACTCATAAATCAGCATTTGGGGGGTAATTTATCAATTTTTTTTGTTTCAGGATTTTTAAGTACAACTTTGATATTAAAATTCTAAAGTAGAGAAAGTATATCATGAAAGTTGACATGGTAAGGAAGAACGAACGTATTTTTAATTGGATTACATTGGCTGACCCTTTTTAAATCGTATGAAGTATTTCTAGCAGTTTTAAGTGCTTTGTGTATTTTAGATTGTTAGCTATTTAATAAATCTTCAAGATTTCTTCATTTATGAACTCTGGGCTGCAAATCCGTAAAGCTCTCGAAAACACTGATGAGAATACTGAAAGTTTAACTCTGTTATGGCATAAATAATAATAGCGTAAATAAGAACAGCTATTTGTTGGTTTCCTGCAAATTTTAAGTTTAAAATCATTGTTCCCCTTAATTAAAACATCGAGAAAAGGCAATGAGTTATTTTGTTCAAATTTAACATTAAAAATTTATGGAATGAGTTAGATTTTAATAAGGAAATGGTTTATATATATATTAACTCTATTGGTAAGGATTTTGTTAAGCAATCTAGTTTCTAAAAATTTCGTATATTAAGGACAGGTGAGAGAGGATTTCCCATGCCAAACTTCTTAGTTTAAAACTCACCATCAAACACAAACTTTGCATCAACAATAAGTTTAATTTGCTCATTAATAGTAGGTACTAGCAGTGGTAAATCGCAATTAACAAGTTCTTCAGATGGGAAATCTAATAAATCATCAAGTGGAACTTTTGTAAATAAAGAAGTAACATCACAGCTAACCATATTGTAATCATTTAAATCAGTCAAGGTGCTTGATTTATCCATTCAGTCTATTGTTTTTAACATTAATGTTAGAATTTATAGGAAACCGAACCTATGGACCAAGACGAGTAATGCATAGAAACTTAAAATTGGTTAGGAAGTTCCTTTGTGCTATGTGAGTGCTGTTCTTGTGCTGGCATTTGGTGTTAAGCTGGATGCTGATGTGTACTTCTTGAGGGCGAATTTTGAAATGATGTCTGGTTTCCATTGTCCCTCTGAGATGGTGAAACTGGGGGTGGTAGCTATGAGAGCAGATTCTAGCATTTGTAGATGCAATGTGATTTATGTTTGATGGAGGTAACTTCCCAATTAATGATGTGATTGTTGATACTGGCATGTTGAAAAGTGACTGAACAAAAACTCAACTGCATCCAGGGTTTCTTCCTAAAACATATATTTTCATTTTAAGTTCGTTATTTGCTATTGTGTTCACTGACACTTGACCTGAACTTGATATTAAGGCTGAGTAGTCAACAAAGAGTACAGGTTTCAGATTCTGTCTCAGTACTGTAGGCAATGATGTTGGCAGGCGTAGCAGTATGAACCTGATTAGTAGGAATAGATCAGCGATAGACAAAATTAGGAAGATGGGAGGGAACCCTTTAATATGTGGCATTTTGCCAAGGAGAGGAGTGGGAAATGAATAGTTGTCCAGGGCAACTGGTGTTAATTGCTGGCTGGACGAACACTGTAAGGACAATACAGTACCATGTATGGACAGCTGAAACCTTTCCTATGGCAGAAATGACGTGTATGCCAGGGTTGGTGTTTAATTATCTAGGGAAGGAGTGGGGGCACTGGTCAGTGCCAGTGCTGGAAATAATGGTATGGGTTCATGTGGGAAAGCAGTTAACTATAATACAAAAGAAATGAGCAGGATAAATTCTCAATGTAGCAATATTGGCAGTTATAATGAAACCAGTTTGATGTAAAGCTACTGGTGAATACTGGAAAGTCAGTGTGTGTGTATATATATATATATATATATATATATATATATATATATATATATATATATATATATATATATACATACATAAATATATATATATATATGTATATATATATATATGTATATATATATGTATATATATATATATATATATATTTATATATATGTATATATATATATGTGTATATATATATGTGTATATATATATGTATATATATATATATATATATATATATATATATATATATCTATATATATATATATATATATATATATATATATATATATATTATAGTGTCGAATAGGAGAAACTTATGATTTTGGCTTACATAGCAACGCTCTTCTTGCCGAATAAGGCAAGCGAAAATTTGTATATGCTATAATTTTGCAAAAATCAATCTTTAAAATACATAAGAGAAATTTTTAGAAAGTTGTAGCACTAGAAAATAGATGAATGAGATGAGATTTGTTGCAAGTGCGGGTAACACTGAAGTATTTGCCATAACTGAGACATGGTTTGATAGGAAGAATATGGACATGCCTGCTGAGTGTCACATTCAGAGGTATTAAGTTATTCCACGATGATAGAAGAAACGGGAAGGGAGACACGGTGGCACTAAATGCCAGAGAACACTTAAATTACTGCATAAATGCGAGTATTAAACTGGAAGACTACACAGAATCTCGGTAGAATTTTGGGAAGATTATGAACAATTTATTTTTTGGCATGATTTACCATTCCTCAGATTTGAATATGAACCAAGGGAGACTACTTTTGGAGATTTTTAAGGCCAATAACGTAGTAATATTAGGAGACTAATTTTAGTCAAATAGACTGGAATTCATTGACTGGGAATCATGAGTCAAACGACTTCCTGGAGGTGATAATTATGAGATTACAGAGGAGCTTTGCCCGAGCAACCACAAATCGATTTCCTCTAATACCAATTGGAAATTTAACAGTAGGGATAATTCAGTAACAGTCACAGATTTTCGCTTAGCAGATTACAATGGACTTTCACCGTATTATCCATATTTTCGTACAGGTATTATTAAAAACAATGGATTTCTGATTACTCGCGCCAGGCTCTTCAGTGTTCACCAGATTATTTACCAGGGTTTCTTTATTTGACAAGACTAGGTCGAGCAAATTATTACCTCTGGTAGACTCTGTTACACACTACTTTAGACAACAGGCCTGAATTACTTCCATAAAGTCACTGGACTCCAGATTACCGGTCAAAGAATTCCAGTCAATTTGACTGAAGTTAAAATCCCCTTCTATCACTACGTTGTGTCTAGAAGCCTTATCAATTTCGTCCCGAAGAATTCTCCCTCTATCTTTCTTCATACGGAAGATTTCTAATGCTGTGTATTAATTTTGTCATTCTTCGCTCAATATTTTCTAACGAATTTATATTCATTCTGTGATATGGAGACCAGAACTGAGCATATGGAACGTTATTTACAAAAATAGTTCCTACTGAAACCAATAAACGATTAAGTTTCTTTACAGTATCAATAGTTCAGAAAAAAAGAGATTCCTTTAAAAAAAATAGCACTAGACTAGGCAAACACATTTTTAGTAACAGACTATTTACTGGCACACAGAGAGTCGAAGAGTATGAGATAGAAATTACCCTGAGCAGCAGAAGTGCACACCGAGATGACCAGGTGCTCTATGACTTCAAGAGTGGCCAGTACCAAGCCCTGCCAGAGGAGGACTTACTCATCCACCTGTTCACTTTACCCTCCAGGATCATACAGAAGGAACAACTCGAACTTCTACAGATGGAGGAGAATTCAGTGGATGACAGTAAAGGTTCGTGGTAATCATTTACTATAGATAAAAACATTTATGTAAACAGAAAGAGGAGACGAAAGGAGATTACATTTCGATTTCTCTGAGATCAGCAGAAAACGATTGTGAAGAGTTTTTGTATATATAGTGGGAAAATCTATGGGTCACATTGTTGAGGGACAGTGACCTTAACCTTAAGCAATGAAAAGAATTATTATTACAATCATGGGGAAGCGCTAAACCCGTAGGATTATACAGCGCCTGTGGGGGGGGGGGGAGGAAGGTATTCAGGCTTAATTCACGGAACTGGAGCACAGAACCAATTCCCTAGATCAAGAGCCCCTCACCAGCGTCACGGAACCTCCCTTGAGGGGAATGAAATTAACCAGCTGGTCACCAGCTGGTTAATTCAGGTTGAGTGGGACAATTACCAGCTGGCAGTTACCGGCGTGTGATCTGGTCTCGGGAATCATAAATATATAGCAGTAATATATTGAATTAGCTGAGATCATATCAGGAATCTATTTTCTGAGATGATATGACATGACATGTCTGTGTCACTTCTCTTATCTTTCTGCCCTTCTTCCATCTAGGGAGTTTATTCCAAGTTCATACTTACGATATTTTGTATATTGTTTAATACCCTTTATAAGCAATTATGTTCATTAAATTTTAGACAGTGTGACAAACAGCAACATCTCTCAGTACCTTATATTGCAGATGCTTAAAAACATAAATGTATTACTAAGTGCTACTGTACATTAATTGTAACAGTAGATTAAACAGGAATACCATCAAATTGTAGCTGATGAAAACAAACAGTAATTAGAAAGTGCTTCTGAGAAATGTTTCACCTGCATAGCGAATCACTGACAGTGACAAGGATGTGGGCGAAATTCTCAATACCAACTTCCTCTCAGTTTTCACCCAGGAAAATACTAGCGATATTCCTGAAAATAGTAGATTATATAGAACAGGACGATAATAAACTATGTACGATTGCGGTAACTAGTGACATGGTCCTCAGACAAATAGAGAAACTAAAACCTAACAAATCCCCAGGTCCTGATAAACTGTTTGCAAGGGTGTTAAAGGAATGTAAAGAGGAACTTAGCATAACTTCGGCTAATCTTTTTAACGTATCACTACAAACTGGCACAGTGCCTGATAAGTGGAAAATGGCAAATGTAATGCCTATTTACAAGGCAGGTGACAGGTCCTTGGCTTGGAACTATAGACAAATAAGCCTTACCTCCATAGTGGAATCAATAATTGCCGAAGCAATTCGTAGCCATCTTGATAGGCACAGATTGATTAATGAATCTCAACACGGTTTTACAAAGGGGCGTTCCTGTCTTACGAATTTATTTTTTCACTAAGGTGTTTGAGGAGGTAGATCATGGTAATGAATATATTGTGTATATGGACTTTAGTAAGGCTTTCAATAGAGTTCCACACCAGAGGCTATTGAGGAAACTTAAGGCACGCGGAATAGGAGGAGAAATATTTTCCTGGGTAGAGGCATGGCTGACAAATAGGCAGCAGAGAGTTTGCATAAATGGGGAGAAATCAGAATGGGGGCACGTTACAAGCGGTGTTCCTCAGGGGTCAGTGTTGGGCCCGTTGTTGCTCACAATTTACATAAACGACATATATGAGGGAATAAATAGCGATATAAGCTAATTTGCTGATGACAACAAAATAGGCCAGTCAATTCATTCTAATGAGGACATTAGAATACTCCAAGATGATTTGAATAAACTGATGCAATGGCTGGAGAAGTGGCAGATGCCGTTTAATATAGACAAATGCAAAGTTCTAAATGTTGGACAGGTAAATAACCATGCCACATACAAACTGAATAATGTAGATCTTAATACTACTGATTGCAAAAAGGATTTAGGAGTTCTGGTTAGCAGTAATCTACAACCAAGACAACAGTGCATTAGTGTTCACAATAAAGCTAACAGAATTCTTGGTTTCATATCTAGAAGTATAAATAATAGAAATCCTCAGGTTGTTCTTCAACTCTGTATATCCTTGGTTAGGCCTCATTTAGACTATGCTGCACAGTTCTGGTCACCGTATTACAGAATGAATATAAATGTTCTGGAAAACATACAGAGGAGGATGACAAAGATGATCCCATGTATCAGAAATCTTCCCTATGAGGATAGACTGAGGGCCCTGAATCTTCACTCTCTCGAAAGGCGTAGAATTAGGGGGGATATGATCGATGTGTATAAATGGAAAACAGGAATAAATAAAGGGGATGTAAATAGCGTGCTGAAAATTTCCAGCCAAGAGAGGAGTCGCAGCAATGGTTTCAAGCTGGAAAATTTCTGATTCAAGAAGGATATAGGAAAGCACTGGTTTGGTAACAGTAGTGGATGAGTGGAACAAACTTCCAAGTACAGTTATTGAGGCTAAAACGTTGTTTAGTTTTAAAAATAGGTTAGATAAATACATGACTGGGTTTGGGTGGGTGTGAGTTGGACCTGACTAGCTTGTGCTGCTGGGTCTGGTGCCGTGCTCCTTCCTTGAGTGGAGGTGACCAGACTTGGTGGGTCATTGGGCTAATCCGGGGGAGGACATGGACCTGCTCCTCATGGGTCAGTAGGCCTGTTGCAGTGTTCCTTCTTTCTTATGTACCAGTGTTGTACCGTTTACAGCCCTATGGCGGGAGCATCCCTATGACAAGGGCGCAGTGAGCCGTCTTCGTGTCAAGTAAATGGTTCAGAGGACCGATAAGTTTATAAATTAGACACATGTGCAACACTTGGGTATCTTTATTTATCAACTTGTCGCTTTTCTGAACCATTTATCTACATTCCTGTCAGGCACAACAACATTCTTCACTTGCTTACTCTTTAGGAATGACCCACTTCCATATTTGGACTTGTCGAGTGTGATACCATTTACGACTGCTGCACCTCACCTGGCTACAGTATATAAGCCACTTGTTCGCACATATACTGCATTCTTTTCAAGATTGATGGGCTGATTACATCGACTCGAGAGGCTGAGGGACTGATTACTTCAAACTCTTCTTCTCCATTCTTCATTGTATGGACTGATGAAGCCTCTGTGTGGCGAAACGTTTCCTCAATAAAGATACCCAAGAGTTGCACATGTGTTTAATATATCAAGCAGAGTATCGTTTACAGCCCTATGGCAGGGGCAGCCCTATGGCAGGGGCAGCCCTATGGCAGGGGCAGCCCTATGGCAGGAGCAACCCTGTGACAAGGGCGCGGTGACTCGACTCCAGTTGTGCCATTCCTGGCACTCAAGCCGCAGTCCGAGTGCCAGAACGATTCAGGAGAATCTTTGGAGATGTATTAAACAGCTAACGTCTGCAAGAGGTTCTGTGTCACGGTGAGAAAAGAGTGAGGAAGCCAGTAGATACAGGCGAGCGGGAGAAGGGAGTGGAACAAGAAAGGGAGAAGGGGAATTAGTGGTAGTGGAAGTATTAGTGGAAGAGATAGTGGTAGAAGAAAGTAGGGGGAGTAGTTTAGTGGCAAGAGGAAAAAGAGAGAATGAAGGGAGGCAAAAGAGAAGGTAGTAGCAATAGTAGAGGAATGGAGAAAGAAGACTAAGTAGAAGTAGAAGTGGAGTCGGTCTTAGGACATGAAAAAAGAATAGTGCAGGAGAGTCAAGCGTCCGCAAGAGGTAGGACCAGACGCAGGAAGGGAAAACTAACAGAACACAATAGGCCGAAGAAAGGAAAAAGAAAAGGAAGGGAAACAAATGGGAAAGGAGTAGAAGAAAGGGTCAGTTTAAATCACGAGTGTTCTGAAGTTTGGAGCATTTGTTAATCTAATAAGAAAGGAAGGCATCTACAGAGACAAAGCCACGACTAAGATTCATACAAGAAAAGTTGTGTGTCAGGGAAGCTTCAAGAAGACAGCGACTCTGAAGGCTAGAAGTAGTGTAGACAGCTTTAGAAGAGGACCAGTCAATAGGATGACTGTGATCTCAAACCTGAGAGAACAGAGCATTACTGGTGTCGGTGAGCCTAACACTTCTTTTGTGTTCTTTGAGTCTGTCAGTCTCTCCAAAGTATTGGAGAGGACAAGAGGAGCGTGAAATAGATTAGACACCAGGGGCATCTATAGCGGGAGGAGAGATACAAAGTAAATGCTCCATGTGTTTACTCTCACGCTGCTCCTGGCCTCTCCAATACTATGGAAAGACTGGTCGCTCTCTGACAGACTCAAAGAACACAGAAGAAGTGTTAGGAATACCGACACCAATAATGCTCTTTTCTGTCATGTTAGAGATCACAGTCATCCTATTGACTGGTTCTTTGTTAAAACTGTTTACCCAGATTGTAGCTTTCACAGTCACCATCTTGTTGAAGCATCCCTTATACACCACTTTCGTAATATGAATCTTATTCATGGCTTTGTCTCTGTAGATGCCTTTCTTCCTCATTACATTGTCAAATGCTCCCAACTTCATCGTTTCTTCTCCTTTTCCATTTTTTCCATTTTCTTTCTTTGTTTTCCTTTTCGGCCTATTGTGTTCTGCTAGTCAGTCCATCAACCTAGCTGCTGGGTCAAGCCATGGCTCTTTTTTTAAGACTAAGGGCAATCCTCTCAAGAATTAGTCTTTGCCTGTCCAGTCTTCCCCGCTCACCCCTTCATGGGGACTTGCTTGTATATTGCTTGCTTGCTTGTTTTTCCCACCTGCATTTGGTCCTACCCCTTGCGGACACTTGGCTCTCCTACAGGGCTCCTTTTTCTTGTCCTTAAACTGACCCCACAATTTTTCTTCTACCTAGTTTCCCCCCTCCCTTTCTCTACTATTGCTAGTACCTTTACGTTTGACTTTCTCCTTTCACTCCCCTTTTTTCTCTTTTGCCAATACTTTCCCTACTTTCTACAGCCACTATTTCTTCTACTACGATTTCTTCCTCTACCTACCTACTACTACCCCTACTTCCCCCTCTCTTGTTCCCGTCTTTTTTCCCGCTCGCCTATTCATACTGGTTTCTTCACTCTTTTCTGTTAGCAAACCATCAGAGGAAGGAAGGCGTTAAGGTGTTAAACACACCTCTAGAGAATCTCCTGAATCGTTCTGGCACTCGGGCTGCGGCCAGAGTGCCAGGAATGGCTCAACTGGAGTTGAAAGAGTCACCGTACCCTTGACATAGGGCTGCCCCCGCCAGAGGGCTGTAAACGGTACTTCACTTGACGTGAATGATCACCCTGGGAAATGTCAAGGCGACTGCGTGACCCACTTCTCCGACCATGAGCTCCAGAGTCTAGTGTTACACTCTTCAGAGCGAGGGCAAGTTGAGATGAAGTGAGCACGTCATTGCAGTTGCGACCATGGAGCCCTGGCAGAACCCTGCCTGCACCTTACATGCTGCACCATTGACGGGTTAATCTTATGTTTAAGACCCGTGCCAGACCGTTTACCGGCGAACATTAAACAACAATCTTTTCTGTTAGTGTGACTTTGTAAATAGTACAAGTCGGACCGAATTGTCGTCGTAAGCTCCTTTACTCTTTGTGTATTGTTTCAGTTCTTTCTAGATGGCAGGAACTGTCAGATGCATATTCTGGAGTTCAACAAATTCTGAGGGCCACTGAATTCGACCTACTCGTCCTTCGGTAAATCCCGAGACGGTGTGTCACACTGAGTAATGCAGAAGCAAGGATATGTAGCAGTGGTCAGTGTGCTAAGTGATGTGTGGTTCATAATGGTATATTTTGTTTTCCAACTATATTGCTAGGAGTCTGGCCAGCTGAAAGCTTCCTTGGTTCTGATTATGTTGGCTGGTGTGATGAGTGGGGTGTCTTAGCATTTTCATTTATTTTTTTCACCCTCACTTACGACTTTTTGCTTTCGCAAATTTCATCTGATAGTACTACAAATTGCTGTGCTGGACTAATGTGCTATCCAAGATACATACAATATAGCGAAGCTGTGGTCAACGTCTTGACTAATGGAAGTAAACATGGAACAGCAACAGGGACCACCAAACACCCTAAGGTACCACAGTAAAGTTCCAGTTACAGTGCTGGGCAGTGCAATTCACACGTGCCTCGAATGACAGTGCACAGATAACCAACAATGTAGAATGTCTAAAACCAGGTTCTGGACAGCAAGGTTATCATGACAGGAACATCCTGCAACAATGTACAGGACAGCTGAGTACAAGCTGAATAAGCACCTTGTTAGAAGCTGCAATTGTGTGTAATTATTTCCATATTTATACAATTTTTGTAATTGATTTACCTCTAAATTATATATATATATATATATATATATATATATATATATATATATATATATATATATATATATATATATATATATATTATATAAACTGCAAATGTTAATATGTAATGGTTATTTTGAGTGAAAACATATAATGTTTTGAGCTGCTATTCGTAATATACACACAGGCACACGCACGCACACGCACGTACATACACACGTACACACAGTACACACACGCACGTACATACACGTACACACACGTACACACACACGTACACACGTACACGTACACACACACACGTACACACACACACGTACACACACACGTACACACACACGTACACACACACATATAAGAGTTTTTGAGGGCTACCCAAGTGTACTGCAAGGGTTGTTAAGTGTGTTAGGGTAGATTGATGGACTGACCACATCGACTCAAGGTTGAGGGACTGATTACCTCATTCTCCTCCTGTTCAAGATTCTCCTTTGTATGGACTGATGAAGCCACTGTGTGGCGAAATGTTTCCTCAATAAAGATACCCAAGAGTTGCACATGTGTCTAATTTATCAACATGTCAGTTCTCTGAACCATTCATCTACAAACTCACTCCCTATTCCCCCCTAAATCCCCCTCCCCACCCCTCTCCCATATAGCCACTGTCCACATTTTCTCCTCTACCTCCTTCCCCCCACTCGGACAAACACACTACTAACCTAACACACAGAATTACATAAGTTTTCCATTCTGAGGCAATCAAAATAAAAAACATGGGTTGCCAGAGAGTAGGAAGGAAAACCAAGGGACAGGAGGATGAATCTGCAAAGGAAGATTGGACAGCAGAGCTCACAAAAGGGAATATGAATGGGAAAAGAAGTTAGAAGAACTTAGCATAAGAATGGAAGAGAGGATAGATATGGAAAGCAAGAAGTGGAAGATGCAAGCCATAGCAGCAGAGGCTAGAATACAAAGATTAGAAGAGGAACTGAAAAATCTGAAACAGCCTAAAGAACTAAAGAACATTTTGGAAATGACATCAGAGACTGCTACCTTAGACACAAATAAGGGGTTTGAAGGGAAAGAAGGAGCAAAACTGCATGTAGAAGCTCTATCAGAGGGGACTGTAGTAAATGAAAGAGCTAAGCTATATGTGGAGGCCCTAACAGCCCACAGCAGAGCCCAGGGAAAGCCGAGAAGGGAAAACGACAGGCCACTGAGCCCAAGTACAACAGATAGTGAAACTGAAGAAAGGAAAGCTGCAATGGAGGAAACTAAATTGAATGAGTGGATACACAAGGATACGCAGTGGGAGAATGAAAGGGAGAGGTCAGTCTTTGTGTATGGGCTCCAGGAAGTTAAAGGGGAAACATATGGAGCAAGATAACAAGGGAAAAAAAAGCAATTGAAAGCATCATAAAATCAATAGGAGAAGATGACATGACCCAGCTGGAAAATTTTCGGAGAATAGGGGGGATTGCAAGAAGAAGAACCCAGCCAGTGAAAGTGACTTTAAAGGCAGAATCGACTTGGAACAGGATCTGGCAGGAGAAAGCAAGACTAAGGGACATGCTGGCATACTGGAAGGTGCATCTCGACTGCGACAGAACACAAGAAGAAAGGCAGAAACAGAGATGGTACAAAGGCGAAAGGAGGAAAGAGAGGGAATGCAGGAGACAGACAGGAGATCCCAGACCCAGGAAGATCAAATACAGTCTCCCTCACAACTTCCTATAGAAGCCCCCAACACGTCAACCCCAGTGCAACCAAACATTCTAAACCAAAACACAAATGCCATATCCAATGCCCCCACCCACTGCATTACAAACTCCACCCCCACAGCAACCACCCATAGTTCCTTATCAGGTCTCCCACTTCCCCAACCCCAATGTACCCCCTAGACCACAGTCTTAGAAAAGAAGTTGAAGGTGTGGTATACAAATGCACATAGAATAACAAATAAGTGTGAGGAGACATCCCCAGACATAATAGCACTCACAGAAACAAAACTCACCAGAATGATAACAGATGCAATCTTTCCACCCGGATATCATATCCTCAGGAAGGACAGAGGGAAGAGAGGGGGAGGAGGAGTTGCACTGCTCATTAAAAACCAGTGGGATTTTGAGAAAATGGAAGGAATGGATGGCACGAGCAAAAGAGACTACTTAGTAGGAACAATCCAGTCTGAGGGACATAAGGTGATAATTGCAGTAATGTACAACCCACCACAGAACTGCAGGACGCCAAGAGAAGAATACACATGGGGGGAGCAAAGTTACTAGTTATGGGTGATTTCAATCACAAGGAGATTGACTGGGAAAACCTAGAGCCCCATGGGGGTCCCGAAACATGCAGAGCCAAGATGATGGATGTGGTACTGGAAAACCTCATGTATCAACATGTTAGAGACACTACCAGAGAGAGAGGCGAGGATGATCCAGCAAGACTGGATCTTGTATTCACTTTGAGTAGTTCGGACATCGAGGATATCATGTATGAAAGGCCCTTAGGAGCTAGTGATCATGTGGTTCTGTGTTTCGACTACATAGTTGAGCTTCAAGTGGAGAGAGTAGCAGGAATAGGATGGGAAAAACCAAACTACAAAAGGGGGAACTACTCAGGCATGAGGAACTTCCTGCAAGACATGCAGTGGGAGAGGGAACTGACAGGAAAACCAGTACAAGAAATGATGGACTATGTGACAACGAAATGAAAGGAGGCAGCTGAGAGGTTTGTTCCCAAGGGAAACAGAAATAATGGGAAGAACAGAACGAGTCCTTGGTTCACCCAAAGATGTAGGGAGGCAAAAACTAGGTGTACTAGAGAATGGAAAAGGTACAAAAGACAGAGAACTCAGGAAAATAGAGATATTAGCCGAAAAGCCAGAAACGAATATGCACAGATAAGAAGGGAGGCTCAGCGACAATATGAAAATGACCTAGCATCGAAAGTCAAGTCTGACCCGAAGCTGTTGTATAGCCACATCAGGAGGAAAACAACAGTCAAGGACCAGGTAATCAGACTGAGGAAGGGTGATGGGGAGTTCACGAGAAACGACCGAGAGGTAAGTGAGGAGCTCAACACGAGATTTAAAGAAGTATTTACAGTGGAAACCAGTAGGACTCCAGGAAATCAGAACAGGGGGGTACACCAACAAGTGCTGGATGAGGTACACATAACCAAGGAGGAGATGAAGAAGCTGCTATGTGAACTTGATACTTCAAAAGCGGTGGGACCAGACATCTCTCCGTGGGTCCTTAGAGTGAGAGCAGAGATGTTGTGTGTGCCATTAACAAAGATCTTCAACACATCGATTGAAACTGGGCAACTCCCTGAGGTATGGAAGATGGCAAATGTAGTCCCAACTTTTAAGAAGGGAGACAGACACGAGGCATTAAACTACAGAACTGTGCCACTAACGTGTATAGAATGCAAAGTCATAGAGATCATCAGGAGGAGAGTGGGGGAGCACCTGGAAAGAAACAAGTGTATAATTGACAACCAGCACGGTTTCAGGGAAGGAAATTCCTGTGTCACAAACCTACTGGAGTTTTATGACAAGGTGACAGAAGTAAGACAAGAGAGAGAGGGGTGGATCGACTGCATTTTTTTTGGACTGCAAGTCCTTCGGCACAGTTCCTCACAAGAGGTTACTGGAAAAACTAGAGGATCAGGCACACATAACAGGAAAGGCACTGCAATGGATCAGAGAATACATGAAAGGGAGGCAACAACGAGTCATGGTACGTGACGAGGTGTCAGAGTGGGCGTCTGTGACAAGTGGGGTTCCACAGGGGTCAGTCCTAGGACCTGTGTTGTTTTTGGTATATGTGAATGATATAACGGAAGGGATAGACTCAGAAGTGTCCTTGTTTGCAGATGATGTGAAGTTAATGAGAAGAATCAAATCGGATGAAGATCAGGCAGGACAACAAAGAGACCTGGACAGGCTACAAGCCTGGTCCAGCAACTTGCTTCTTAAGTTTAACCCTGCCAAATGCAAAGTCATGAAGATTGGGGAAGGGCAAAGAAGACCACAGACACAATATAGTCTAGATGGCCAAAGACTGCAAACCTCACTCAAGGAAAAAGATCTGGGGGTGAGTATAACACCTAGCACATCTCCTGAGGCGCACATCAATCAGATAACTACTGCAGCATACGGGCGTCTTGCAAACCTACGGATAGCGTTCCGATACCTCAGTAAGGATTCGTTCAAGACTTTATATACCATTTACGTCAGGCTCATACTAGAGTATGCAGCACCAGTTTGGAATCCACACCTCGTCAAGCACGTCAAGAAATTAGATAAAGTGCAAAGGTTTGCAACAAGACTAGTCCCAGAGCTAAGGGTATTGTCCTACGAAGAAAGGTTGAGGGAAATCGGCCTGACGACACTGGAGGACAAGAGGGTCAGGGGAGACATGATAACGACATATAAAATACTGCACGAAATAGACAAGGTGGACAAAGACGGGATGTTCCAGAGATGGGACACAGAAGCAAGAGGTCACAATTGGAAGTTGAAGACTCAGATGAATCAAAGGGATGTTAGGAAGTATTTCTTCAGTCATAGAGTAGTCAGGCGTGGAATAGCCTAGAAAGTGACGTAGTGGAGGCGGGAACCATACATAGTTTTAAGGCGAGGCTTGATAAAGCTCATGGAGCAGGGAGAAGACGTAGTAGCAATCAGTGAAGAGGAGGGGCCAGGAGCTATGAATCGACTCCTGCAACCACAAATAGGTGAGTACACACACACACACACACACACACACACGCACGCTCACATTGAGGACATCACATATGACAGGCCCCTTGAGGCTAGTGATCACGTAGTTCAAAGCTTTGAATACATAGTAGAGTTACAAGTGGAGAGGGTGGCAGGAGTTGAATGGGAAAAGCCAAACTATAAAAGGGGGGACTACACAGGTATGAGGAACTTCCTGCAGGAGGTTCAGTGGGACAGAGAACTGGTAGGAAAGTCAGTAAACCATATGAACTACGTAACAACAAAATGCAAGGAGGCAGAGGAAAGGTGTGTTCCCAAGGGCAACAGAAATAATGGGAAGACCAGAACGAGCCCCTGGTTTACCCGAAAGTGTAGGGAGGCAAAAACTCAGTGCACTAGAGAATGGAAAAAGTACAGAAGTCAAAGGACCCAGGAAAATAGAGATTAGTCGAAGAGCCTGAAACGAGTATACACAGGTAAGGAGAGAGGCTCAGCGGCAGTACGAAAAAGCATAGCATCGAAAGTCAAGTCTGACCCGAAACTGCTGCATAGCCACCTTAGGAGGAAGACAGTAAAAGACCAGGTGATCAGGCTGAGGAAAGAAGAAACGATCAAGAGGTATGTGAGGAGATCAACACGAGATTAAAGGAAGTATTTACAATAGAGACAGGAAGGACTCTGGAAAGATAGAACAGAGGGGGACACCAACAAGGGTTATACCAACAAGTGTTTGATGAAAAACACACAACTGAGGAGGAGGTGAAGAAACTGCTAAGTTGCCTTGATTCATCAAAGGCGATGGGACCAGACATCTCTCCATGGGTCGTTAGAGAGGGAGCAGAGATGCTGTGTGTGCAACTAAGCACAATTTTCAACACATCCCGTGAAACTGGGCAACTGAGGTATGGAAGACGCCAAATGAAGTTCCCATTTTTAAGAAAGGAGACAGAAACGAGGCACTAAACTATAGAACTGTGTCACTGACGTGTATAGTATGCAAAGTCATGGAGAAGATTATCAGGAGAAGAGTGGTGGAGCACCTGGAACAGAACAAGTTTATAAACGACAACCAGCATCAATTCATGGAAAGGAAATCCATTGTCATAAACCCTGTGGAGTTTTATGACAAAGTAACAGAAGGCACGAGAGAGAGGGGTGGGTTGATTGCATTTTCTTGGACTGCAAGAAGGCCTTCGACACAGTTCCTCACAAAATATTGGTGCAGAAGCTAGAGGATCAGGTGCATATAACAAGGACACTGCAATGGATCAGAGAATACCTGACAGGCAGGCGACGAGTCATGGTACGTGATGAGGTATCACAGTGGGCGCCTGTGACGAGCGGGGTCCCACAGGGGTCAGTCCTAGAACAAGTGTTATTTTTGGTATATATATGAATGATATGATGGAAGGGATAGACTCAGAAGTGTCCCTGTTCGCAGATGATGTGAAGTTAATGAGGAGAATTAAATCAGACGAGGATCAGGCAGGACTTCAAAGAGACCTGGATAGGCTGGACACCTGGTCCAGCAACTGGCTTCTCGAATTTAACTCTGCCATATGCAAAGTCATGAAGATCGGGGAAGGGCAAAGATGACCGCAGAGTATAGGCTTGGTGGCCAAAGACTGCAAACCTCTCTCACGGAGAAAGATCTTGGGGTGAGTATAACACCGAGCATGTCTCCGGAAGCACACATCAACCAGGTAACTGCTGCAGCATATGGGCGCCTGGCAAACCTGATAATAGCGTTCCGATGCCTTAGTAAGGAATCGTTCAAGACACTGTACATTGTGTACGTCAGGCCCATACTGGAGTATGCAGCACCAGTTTGGAACCCACACCGGGTCAAGCACCTCAAAAAATTAGAGAAAGTGCAAATGTTTGCTACAAGGTTAGTTCCAGAGCTAAGGGCAATGTCCTACGAAGAAAGGTTGAGGGAAATCGGCCTGACGACACTGGAGGACAGGAGGATTAGGGAAGACCTGATGACGATATACAAAATACTGCGAGGAATTCACAAGGTGGACAGACATGATATTCCCGAGATGGGACACAGAAACAAGGGGCCATGATTGGAAGTTGAAGACTCAGATTAGTCAAAGGGATGTTAGGAAGTATTTCTTCGGTCACAGAGTTGCCATGAAGTGAAATAATCTAGAAAGTGATGTAGTGGAGGAAGGAACCATACATAGCTTTAAGACGAGGTATGATAAAGCTCATGAGCAGAGAGAGAGAGAGAGAGAGAGAGAGAGAGAGAGAGAGAAAGGACCTAGTAGCGATCAGTGAAGATGAGGGGCCAGGAGATGAGTCTTGACCCCCTCAGCCACAATTAGGTGAGTACAGTTAGGCGAGTACACACACACACACACACACACACACACGTACACACACACACACATGATACAACGTTCCTGTTTATATATATATATATATATATATATATATATATATATATATATATATATATATATATATATATGCAAAACAACCACTGTGAAAGAATAGAGAAATTCCAAGCGTTTTCGTGACTACTCACATTATCAATGAACATATATATTCATATATATATATATATATATATATATATATATATATATATATATATATATATATATATATATATATATATATTTATATATATTTTATTTTATTATTTTATTATCACACTGGCTGATTCCCACCAAGGCAGGGTGGCCCGAAAAAGAAAAACTTTCACCATCATTCACTCCATCACTGTCTTGCCAGAAGGGTGCTTTACACTACAGTTTTTAAACTGCAACATTAACACCCCTCCTTCAGAGTGCAGGCACTGTACTTCCCATCTCCAGGACTCAAGTCCGGCCTGCCGGTTTCCCTGAATCCCTTCATAAATGTTACTTTGCTCACACTCCAACAGCACGTCAAGTATAAAAAACCATTTGTCTCCATTCACTCCTATCAAACACGCTCATGCATGCCTGCTGGAAGTCCAAGCCCCTCGCACACAAAACCTCCTTTACCCCCTCCCTCCAACCTTTCCTAGGCCGACCCCTACCCCGCCTTCCTTCCACTACAGACTGATACACTCTTGAAGTCATTCTGTTTCGCTCCATTCTCTCTACATGTCCGAACCACCTCAACAACCCTTCCTCAGCCCTCTGGACAACAGTTTTGGTAATCCCGCACCTCCTCCTAACTTCCAAACTACGAATTCTCTGCATTATATTCACACCACACATTGCCCTCAGACATGACATCTCCACTGCCTCCAGCCTTCTCCTCGCTGCAACATTCATCACCCACGCTTCACACCCATATAAGAGCGTTGGTAAAACTATACTCTCATACATTCCCCTCTTTGCCTCCAAGGACAAAGTTCTTTGTCTCCACAGACTCCTAAGTGCACCACTCACTCTTTTTCCCTCATCAATTCTATGATTCACCTCATCTTTCATAGACCCATCTGCTGACACGTCCACTCCAAAATATCTGAATACGTTCACCTCCTCCATACTCTCTCCCTCCAATCTGATATTCAATCTTTCATCACCTAATCTTTTTGTTATCCTCATAACCTTACTCTTTCCTGTATTCACCTTTAATTTTCTTCTTTTGCACACCCTACCAAATTCATCCACCAATCTCTACAACTTCTCTTCAGAATCTCCCAAGAGCACAGTGTCATCAGCAAAGAGCAGCTGTGACAACTCCCACTTTGTGGGTGATTCTTTATCTTTTAACTCCACGCCTCTTGCCAAGACCCTTGCATTTACTTCTCTTACAACCCCATCTATAAATATATTAAACAACCACGGTGACATCACACATCCTTGTCTAAGGCCTACTTTTACTGGGAAAAAATTTCCCTCTTTCCTACATACTCTAACTTGTGCCTCACTATCCTAGTAAAAACTCTTCACTGCTTTCAGTAACCTACCTCCTACACCATACACTTGCAACATCTGCCACATTGCCCCCCTATCCACCCTGTCATACGCCTTTTCCAAATCCATAAATGCCACAAAGACCTCTTTAGCCTTATCTAAATACTGTTCACTTATATGTTTCACTGTAAACACCTGGTCCACACACCCCCTACCTTTCCTAAAGCCTCCTTGTTCATCTGCTATCCTATTCTCAGTCTTACTCTTAATTCTTTCAATTATAACTCTACCATACACTTTACCAGGTATACTCAACAGACTTATCCCCCTATAATTTTTGCACTCTCTTTTATCCCCTTTGCCTTTATACAAAGGAACTATGCATGCTCTCTGCCAATCCCTAGGTACCTTACCCTCTTCCATACATTTATTAAATAATTGCACCAACCACTCCAAAACTATATCCCCACCTGCTTTTAACATTTCTATCTTTATCCCATCAATCCCGGCTGCCTTACCCCCTTTCATTTTACCTACTGCCTCAAGAACTTCCCCCACACTCACAACTGGCTCTTCCTCACTCCTACAAGATATTATTCCTTCTTTCCCTGTACAGGAAATCACAGCTTCCCTATCTTCATCAACATTTAACAATTCCTCAAAATATTCCCTCCATCTTCCCAATACCTCTAACTCTCCATTTAATAACTCTCCTCTCCTATTTTTAACTGACAAATCCATTTGTTCTCTAGGATTTCTTAACTTGTTAATCTCACTCCAAAACTTTTTCTTATTTTCAACAAAATTTGTTGATAACATCTCACCCACTCTCTCATTTGCTCTCTTTTTACATTGCTTCACCACTCTCTTAACCTCTCTCTTTTTCTCCATATACTCTTCCCTCCTTGCATCACTTCTACTTTGTAAAAACTTCTCATATGCTAACTTTTTCTCCCTTACTACTCTCTTTACATCATCATTCCACCAATCGCTCCTCTTCCCTCCTGCACCCACTTTCCTGTAACCACAAACTTCTGCTGAACACTCTAACACTACATTTTTAAACCTATCCAATACCTCTTCGACCCCATTGCCTATGCTCTCATTAGCCCATCTATCCTCCAATAGCTGTTTATATCTTACCCTAACTGCCTCCTCTTTTAGTCTATAAACCTTCACCTCTCTCTTCCCTGATGCTTCTATTCTCCTTGTATCCCATCTACCTTTTACTCTCAGTGTAGCTACAACTAGAAAGTGATCTGATATATCTATGGCCCCTCTATAAACATGTACATCCTGAAATCTACTCAACAGTCTTTTATCTACCAATACATAATCCAACAAACTACTGTCATTTCGCCCTACATCATATCTTGTATACTTATTTATCCTCTTTTTCTTAAAATATGTATTACCTATAACTAAACCCCTTTCTATACAAAGTTCAATCAAAGGGCTCCCATTATCATTTACACCTGGCACCCCAAACTTACCTACCACACACTCTCTAAAAGTTTCTCCTACTTTAGCATTCAGGTCCCCTACCACAATTACTCTCTCACTTGGTTCAAAGGCTCCTATACATTCACTTAACATCTCCCAAAATCTCTCTCTGACCTCTGCATTCCTCTCTTCTCCAGGTGCATACACGCTTATTATGACCCACTTCTCGCATCCAACCTTTACTTTAATCCACATAATTCTTGAATTTACACATTCATATTCTCTTTTCTCCTTCCATAACTGATCATTTAACATTACTGCTACCCCTTCCTTTGCTCTAACTCTCTCAGATACTCCAGATTTAATCCCATTTATTTCCCCCCACTGAAACTCTCCTACCCCCTTCAGCTTTGTTTCACTTAGGGCCAGGACATCCAACTTCTTTTCATTCATAACATCAGCAATCATCTGATTCTTGTCATCCGCACTACATCCACGCACATTTAGGCATCCCAGTTTTATAAAGTTTTTCTTCTTCTCTTTTTTAGTAAATGTCTACAGGAGAAGGGGTTACTAGCCCATTGCTCCCGGCATTTTAGTCGCCTCATACGACACGCATGGCTTACGGAGGAAAGATTCTTTTCCACTTCCCCATGGACAATAGAAGAAATAAAGTAGAACAAGAGCTATTTAGAAAAAGGAGAAAAACCTAGATGTATGTATATATATATGCATGTGCGTGTCTGTGAAGTGTGACCAAAGTGTAAGTAGGAGTAGCAAGATATCCCTGTTATCTAGCGTGTTTATGAGACAGAAAAAGAAACCAGCAATCCTACCATCATGCAAAACAGTTACAGGTTTTTGTTTCACAATCATCTGGCAGGACGGTAGTACTTCCCTGGGTGGTTGCTGTCTACCAACCTACTACCTATAATATATATATATATATATATATATATATATATATATATATATATATATATATATATATATATATATATATATATATATATATAATACAATATATATATGTATATAATACAATATATATATTATATATATAATACAATATATATAATACAATATATATAATATATATATATATATATATATATAATATATATAATACAATATATATATTATATATATATATATATATATATATATATATATATATATATATATATATATATATATATATATATATGAATTCCTTCTCTTCATTGAATATCACGGCATCTACAATTTCCTTACCATGATTCCTAATAACTGCTTGCAATATTACTATGTCATTAGCTACAAGCTGAAATTTCTTTCGTTATTAAAAGTCGAGGGGGAATCTGAATGGGGTAACTTCCATTATTATTATCATCATCAGCTGAGAGAAAGGAAGAACGATACCAGGAGCAGCAACTACCACAGCTTCACCCGGAGTTTCCGATGCTTCCTCAGGACGTGGGACAAGAAATGGCTGATCTGTATGGCAGCATCATGTCAAGAGAGGACCTTGCCAAGCTGGATTCTCAGCCTAACCCCTTCAACTTCAGCGAACGTGTCTCTCAAACACTTCGCGTTCCCATGACGGTCAGTGTGACTTGTTTAATGCCCAGTTATTATCATAGGGAACCTGTAAATACCCATTTTCCATTTCAAACAATATTTCAATACTTCTTAGATTATACAAGGGTCATCTGCTCTTTTTTTTAAAAAATTCAAGAATTTTGGAATGAAAAATTCTTAGTGCATCGCTTTACGAATTCAAATAAAGAATATATGAATATTAAGGCTTGTTGGGTTACCTCAGAACACAGCAGGACAGACTGACCCGCCTCCCAGTACAACTTTCTGTCTCAACGTCGGCTTCTCTGTCATCTATGATGCTTACGACCTCGATTATTCTGTTCTCTTGGAAAAGAAGAGGAAAGAACTGGAAAATGCGAATAATAAGGACAAGAATAAGGAGAAAAGGAACGAGAAACAGGTAGGATTTTATTTCTTGTTTCAGACTAACAATGTAGCTTTAATACAAATAAAGCCTTAGTGACCAGTATTGTTATTTAGATGACCACCTTTAAAGGTCAATTTTATTGCATAATTTTTATTGATAGTGTTATGGAAAAGTCGGAGACTTCAATTAGAAAAGTTATACATGTATAATCCTCTCATAGAAGACAAAACTTATGCTGACGATTAGGTCCGAATTAGACCCTTTGAAATTTTAGCTCTCCTGCAGTGCTCTGTTCTATGTACTTCGACTATTCCTACTACTGCTACGACTACTATTTCTTCTCTAACACCACACTCGACCCCTTTTTTCACTACCGCTACTACTTTAAGTGTACCTTTACCACTTCTGCACTATTTCTACCACTACTATCACCACCACTACTACTCCCTCCTCCTGTTCTACCACTTCCGTCCCTTCCCCTCTCTTGTTTATATTCCGACTGAAATGTCATCATTAGTTTCAGTCTCGTTCGTGCCGGTTAGTTGTGCTTTCATTATTAAAGAAAAGTTGATGTACAGGATATGAATCGTGTTCACATAATGAACAATGCTTAAACAATAAAAAATTTTTGTTACAAATATATGGATTAGGTATAACAGATGAATGCTGTCAAGTGCTTAGAGGAGAATGATGTTTGGGTCAGCGTATTCCCTAAAGAAGGTGATTTCCTTTACCTTGTTTCAATTCATGATTGTTAAATGTCTTCAAAAAGGGGACAGCAGCTGAAGAAAATGTATACAATGGTTTCAAATGTGTTGTTTAATACAGACTTCCTCCCAGTAGTCAGGCGACCAAAACATTAAGTTTTATAATTTAAAATGCTCGAATGTATTTATTAAGCGGAAAGTGGTAAATGTTAACAGAGTGGTTAAATATAAAAGGATTGTTGATACATATATTTAACAAACTAGTTTTAATTTCGGCAGAAACATCTCGTCTGTTCCTCACTATTAATAATTATTTACAACGTTAGAATACTACAGGTTGGGAAACACTGTCAACTAGAGTGCTAGGAAAAGGCGTCTAATTCATCTGATGTAAAATAGGAGTCGTTAGATGCTGTTTGCGGATGATACAGTGTTACTGGGAAAAACAGAAGAAAAGCTGCAAAAATTAGTTAGGACTGTGGCAGGGTACGTGAAAGATGGAAGTCAAAAATAACTGCAGAAAAGAAAGCAATGATAATATGTGAAAGGATAAGTGAGGAAACACTGGAGGTTAAATTTGAAGGTAAAAGTATACACGAGTTAATTCTCATACTTAGAAGTACATGAATCCACACATGGGTTTATAACAGACAAGTTTAATCACAAAATATAATGGATAAAGAAAATTGCCGAATGTTGAGACAACTACACAAAGATCAGGAACGTGACGGTAAGCTGTCCAATATACAAAAAAGAGTTAGAAACAGAAATACAAATAGCTAGAGCTTCATTTAAGGTTATTAATATAATATTCAAGAGGTTGCTAGTAGAATTGCAGTAAATCAACCATTCAAATCATTATGAAGCTGTGTGTAGTCTGTGGTCAGTCAAACAAACGGGCTTCCACATGGATAAACTGTCATTTTTGTGGAAATTGGTGTCACGCCCCTTGTGCAGATATCCCAGAACTAGCTACAAGCAGTATTAAAACAGAGAAGTGTTTCTGGGTATGCCCAAATGAGGAAAATCTGTGGACTAAAATCACAAGGGTATTAAAAGAGGACAACATCAAAGCTGCTTTCATAGAAAACCTGGAAGCTTTCTACAACAGATGGGAACATAAAAAGTCTGGGCTGAATGGTACTGCCCTTGATACTGGCCATGTAGTCACAAACTGTAAGGCTGGAGGTGATGTCCTGGGAGACAGTAATAGTAAAGCTGGAGGTGCTGTCCTGGGAGACAGAAATGGTGAAGCTGGAGATACTGTCCTGGGAGACAGTAATGGTGAAGCTGGAGATTTTGTCCAGGTAGTCGGGAATTATACGCAGGAAGGAATACATATAAATGACCTCATAGGGGACAGGAGCCATAGTAGGGAAACAAGTGTAGTCAAAGATAAGATAAAACCAATATTGCAAACTAGAAATTCCGCAGGAAATAGCAAACAAGAGGACTCCAATAGCAATAGTGAGGATAAATTACCAAAAACAACTGGTGGGAGCTCCATTGTTGGTGCTAGGGAGGATAGAAGTAAGACAGGGAAACATGCACCAACAGGGAATACAGTCACAGAAACCCAAGGCAAGCGGAAACCAAGCCTGTGCACATACTATGCACTTGGTATCTGCTGGCATGGGAAATCTGGAAAAACAGATGGGACGTGCAACTATGACCACCCTAGAAAATGCCATGCCCATATGACAACAGGAAAATGCAAACTCCCTTCCTGTAAGCTTTTTCACCCTGAAATGTGTACCTCTTCAGTACAGGAAAGACTGTGCTATAACTTAAATTGCCAGGCATACCATCTAAAGGGGACAAAAAGATACAAAACATCCAGGCCATGGGAAAACCTGGGTAGCCACAGCCACTCAAGAGGGAGAGGTTTTTTAGTGCCAGGAAGGAAAAAAAACTGGCAGGAAATGGCAGAAATCGTACACCAAATCCAGTCATTCCTGGAGTGGAACCACAGTCGATGGCCTCCACTCCAAACCAACAGATACAGATACTAATGCCGGAAAAAAATCCCCCCCCAGTACCAACAATACCACCAGTCCGATAACATTCTTCTTTGCAAATATACAGGGTCAAAAGCCAGCAACAAACAACAAAATACCTTTCATCCGTGGACTGCTTGCAGAGGCAAAGGCAATGTTCGCGGCTTTCACTGAGACCCACATAAAGGATCACTTGGACAATGAAATATGGATCCCAGGTTACAACCTATACAGATGTGACAGAGTGAACAGGCAAAAGGGGGGGGGGTTGGCCTGTACATTGCAGAGTCACTTGTTTGCACAGAACTGCTTAATGCCTCAAATGACGTAGTGGAAGTTTTAGCAGTAAAGGTCGAGAACCAAAACCTAGTCATTGTGGTAGTCTACAAGCCTCCGGAAGCAACATCCCAGCAATTCCAGGAACAGCTGTTAAAAATTGACCACTGTCTGGAAAATCTTCCAGCTCCTGCACCCAACATCTTGCTCCTGGGGGATTTCAACTTAAGGCACCTAAAATGGAGGAATATAGCAAATAATATTGTTGCAGTAATAACACCAGGAGGCAGCTCTGATGAAAACTCACACTCACACGAGCTTTTAAATCTCTGCACAAAATTCAATTTAAACCAGCAAATAATAGAGCCTACTAGACTGGAGAATACACTAGACCTCATATTCACTAACAATGATGATCTGATAAGAAATGTCACCATATCAAAAACAATATACTCAGATCACAACATAATTGAGGTTCAGACATGTATGCGAGGAGCCCCAGACCGACAAAATGAGACTAGTCACGAGGGAGCATTCACCAAATTCAACTTCAATAACAAAAACAAAGTGGGACCAAGTAAACCAAGTCCTAACCGATATAAGCTGGGAAGATATACTAAGCAACACAGACCCAAACTTATGCCTAGAACAGATTAACTCGGTGGCACTCGATGTATGCACAAGGCTTATTCCTCTAAGAAAAAGGAGGAGTAGATGTAAAATAGAAAGAGACAGGCGCTCCCTTTACAGGCGACGGAAAAGAATAACAGAGCGGCTAAAAGAGGTCAATATATCTGAAATGCGCAGGGAGACACTGGTCAGAGAAATAGCAAGCATCGAACTTAAGCTAAAAGAATCCTTTAGGAGTCAGGAATCGCGGGAAGAACTAAAAGCTATAAATGAAATCGAAAGAAACCCAAAGTATTTCTTCTCCTATGCCAAATCAAAATCGAGAACAACGCCCAGTATTGGGCCCCTACTTAAACAAGATGGGTCCTACACAGATGACAGCAAGGAAATGAGTGAGCTACTCAAGTCCCAATATGACTCAGTTTTTAGCAAGCCGCTAACCAGACTGAGAGTCGAAGATCAAAATGAATTTTTTATGAGAGAGCCACAAAATTTGATTAACACAAGCCTATCCGATGTTATCCTGACGCCAAATGACTTCGAACAGGCGATAAATGACATGCCCATGCACTCTGCCCCAGGGCCAGACTCATGGAACTCTGTGTTCATCAAGAACTGCAAGAAGCCCCTATCACGAGCCTTTTCCATCCTATGGAGAGGGAGCATGGACACGGGGGTCGTCCCTCAGTTACTAAAAACAACAGACATAGCCCCACTCCACAAAGGGGGCAGTAAAGCAACAGCAAAGAACTACAGACCAATAGCACTAACATCCCATATCATAAAAATCTTTGAAAGGGTCCTAAGAAGCAAGATCACCACCCATCTAGAAACCCATCAGTTACACAACCCAGGGCAACATGGGTTTAGAACAGGTCGCTCCTGTCTGTCTCAACTACTGGATCACTACGACAAGGTCCTAAATGCACTAGAAGACAAAAAGAATGCAGATGTAATATATACAGACTTTGCAAAAGCCTTCGACAAGTGTGACCATGGCGTAATAGCGCACAAAATGCGCGCTAAAGGAATAACAGGAAAAGTCGGTCGATGGATCTATAATTTCCTCACTAACAGAACACAGAGAGTAGTCGTCAACAGAGTAAAGTCCGAGGCAGCTACGGTGAAAAGCTCTGTTCCACAAGGGACAGTACTAGCTCCCATCTTGTTCCTCATCCTCATATCCGACATAGACAAGGATGTCAGCCACAGCACCGTGTCTTCCTTTGCAGATGACACCCGAATCTGCATGACAGTGTCTTCCATTGCAGACACTGCAAGGCTCCAGGCGGACATCAACCAAATCTTTCAGTGGGCTGCAGAAAACAATATGAAGTTCAACGATGAGAAATTTCAATTACTCAGATATGGTAAACATGAGGAAATTAAATCTTCATCAGAGTACAAAACAAATTCTGGCCACAAAATAGAGCGAAACACCAACGTCAAAGACCTGGGAGTGATTATGTCGGAGGATCTCACCTTCAAGGACCATAACATTGTATCAATCGCATCTGCTAGAAAAATGACAGGATGGATAATGAGAACCTTCAAAACTAGGGAGGCCAAGCCCATGATGACACTCTTCAGGTCACTTGTTCTATCTTGGCTGGAATATTGCTGCACTCTAACAGCACCTTTCAAGGCAGGTGAAATTGCCGACCTAGAAAATGTACAGAGAACTTTCACGGCGCGCATAACGGAGATAAAACACCTCAATTACTGGGAGCGCTTGAGGTTTCTAAACCTGTATTCCCTGGAACGCAGGAGGGAGAGATACATGATTATATACACCTGGAAAATCCTAGAGGGACTAGTACCGAACTTGCACACGAAAATCACTCACTACGAAAGCAAAAGACTTGGCAGACGATGCACCATCCCCCCAATGAAAAGCAGGGGTGTCACTAGCACGTTAAGAGACCATACAATAAGTGTCAGGGGCCCGAGACTGTTCAACTGCCTCCCAGCACACATAAGGGGGATTACCAACAGACCCCTGGCAGTCTTCAAGCTGGCACTGGACAAGCACCTAAAGTCAGTTCCTGATCAGCCGGGCTGTGGCTCGTACGTTGGTTTGCGTGCAGCCAGCAGCAACAGCCTGGTTGATCAGGCGCTGATCCACCAGGAGGCCTGGTCACAGACCGGGCCGCGGGGGCATTGACCCCCGAAACTCTCTCCAGGTAAACTCCAGGTAATGGAAGCAAAAATGGAAATTTAAAAGAATACATTCGAACTGCCACATCTTTACTGGTGCAAACTGGCAAGATATCCTCTTTCTTTGATCATATACACAAGGAGTTTCAAAAACCTTATCGACTGAGGATCTATAAGGCTGTATTTTCCGATGCAGCATCAAATATGGACGCACACGTATGCACATGCACTCACAGCCACCAGCAGTGCTTTCTGTATTTAGTGTTTTGTGGCATTTCAGTACATCATGGAGTCATCGTTCCGTGACAACCCCCCTCCTCCCAGGCTCCTTTTTCTTAATGAATCCTATTCTGACCCGGCTTCGTTACTGGACCATTCTCCAGACTTTTCCCATACCCCTGTACCTCCTGCTGGTGACACTGTCACCTGCTCCAGGTGCCAAGGCTCTGCTCATTTTTGTTAGTGCCTCTGCCTCTTGCACGCCTTTAACTCTGCGTCCCACTTCCCCAAATACGGTGCGACGGTTTTTGGATCGCCCACCAGCCTCAGGTTGCCGCCCCCGATCCTATGCCTAAACGTTCCAGACCATTTGCTGACAACGGTTCTTTGATTTCTGCTCATTTCACCCAGAAACGACCTACACGACACTCACTTCCTTTACTCACCATGTTTACGAGTACAAAGTGGAGCAAATTCATTTCCTTACAACCGATGTCTCCAACTGATTATCTTTCAGACCACAGTATTGGTAAAGCTCTTTTACAAAATGTTACCCAAAATATATCCTTTCACGTTCTTCGGAGCGGTGCGCACATCGCTACAGTTCAGAATGAAGGTCAAGCTCAGTGGTACGGTGGTCTTACCACGTACCATTGCTCAGTGTGATTTTCTGTCTTGCGGTGACGATATTTTAGAGCAATTACCCCTTCAAGACCTTCCAATTCTCAAAGTGGATATCTCCTGCCCGCTCGCGGGAGGAGGCACTTTCCCAGTAACATCCCTTGCTTAACCTTTGACTTCTGTGAAGTACTGTCCTCCGTTTATATCGCAGGACATCGCCAAGGAGTCCATAAAGTGGTCCCTACACCCCAACAGTGTCATAATTGTTGGCGCTTCGGACATCCCGCTAAATACTACAGGTCTTTTTCCCGCAGATGTCAAGTCTGTCTTAATGAACGTGAAATCCATTATATTAAATAGAGCAAAGGCCTTATGTTATGGCTGTCTCTCGGCTCTGCCTTCAGGGGAATCTTCCTCGTGTTCCTCATTCTCGAGTAGCTAGGAGACCAAGCTCGGCGATCTCCCCGTCTACCAGCTCCTCTGGTGCCATGTCTTCCGGGGTCACCCCCCCTCTCCAATTCTTTTGCAGTTGTACCCTCTGAAACCCCCACCTCCTTACCTCTTCTTTCTTCTACTTTTTCTTCACTTCGCCTGTTAGTTTCTCAGTCTGCGAGTACTTGCACGCCTGCTAGTCTGTTGAGCCTAAGTTTCTTCGCATTCCTCTGGTGTTTACAATTCCCCAACAGTTCTCCTTCTCGGCCTCAGTGCCTAGTTCTCACCCCCCAATCTATCTCTCACACGAAGGTGGAGGTTCACCCCCCTTGTGTGGTCCCCACTTCTCCTGTGCCCCCTCAGGCTTCTTCTCCCAGTCCCATTCCAGCCTCCTTCCTCTCCTGCTCTACTGAAGGACTCTTCTGTCCCCGCCAGCACATCTCTCCAGGCTCATACTCCCCTCCCCTCTCAGACCTCTTTGGTTCCCTCCATGGTCTCCCCAATCTCTACTTGCTCTACCTCATCTGTCTCTGGAAGTCATCGTATCGGCATCTTCCTTGTCTGCTGAAACACTTGATGCTATTTCCTTCTATATTGCAGAGACGAAACCCTCAATGAACACCAGTGCGCCTTCTTATGCCTCTTCTTATTTTTCACGACCCTCACAGCAATCATTTCCTTCACAGCAATCTGATTCCTCCTTTCTTACATCCTTTCTGTTGCCTCCACACATTGACTTCACTGACCCTACAATGGAATATTCTTGGCCTCAGGGGTAAACGAGGAGAGCTCCAGGTGTTGTTCTCCCTGTTTTCCCCAGTATGTGTAGGTCTACAAGAGCCTAAAGTTCATTCAGCAGCTATCAGTCCCATTTCAGTTTATGTGCTGTTGCATTCTTCTGGTCTCTTTCCTGATGAAAATTTTAATGAGAGGGCGCTTGTCAACAGGTCTTTGTTCGTTCTCAGCTGCATTGTACTACTACAGCCAATATTTATTTGTACAGGTTGTATACAGCTTGCTCTCTATATCTCTCTCCTACCCATTCAGTCTATCTTGGATGTTGCGTTATTGATCTCTTCTCTGCCACTACCCATCTTGTTGTTTGGTGATTTTAATGCTCATCATCTCAGGGGAGGGTCCCACTGTGACTCTCGTGGTGATCAGTTGGAGATTCTTCTCACTTCTCATCCTCTTCATGTTTTAAATACGGGTGCTCCCACCTATTTTGACTCTCGCACTCAGTCTCTCTCTTGCATTTATCTTTCTATCTGTTCATCACCAATTGCCCTTGATTACGCTTTGTCAATTCTCCCGGATTTGCACGACAATGATCACTTTCCTATTCTTCTTACTTCTTCTACGTATTCCCGACCGCCTCGTAAGCCCCGTTATCAATGTGCCTGTGCAGTGCATTTTAAACGTGCTGCATGGGGCTGTTATTGATATAATCGTACCGCAGATCATCTTTTGGATTTTAAGCGAGCAACGACAGTCGCTCGCCGAATCATGCGTGATGCCAAGCATTAAATGCACTTGTTAGCAAGACTACGTTTCTACTGTTACCTCGACTTTCCCTGTGTGCGCAGTTTGGAAGGTATGGAAGATGTGTGGCAAGTACACTCCGGACCCAGTACCCATTTTGTGGGTTGCTAGTGTAAGTGATGCGGAACCTCTTGAAGTTTCCATGGAAATCGGGAACTGTCTTGTCCGTGTCTCCCAAGGTCTTAACCTCTATCCCTCGTTTCTCGCTTCCAGAGCTGCCAGGAAGCAATCGCCCTTGGATTTCTCTTCTAATGGATAGAATCCCCGCTTTCCACTTGCCGGTCATGGGCAGCTGGGCCCCATGATATTCATATCCGTATGCTACAGCATCTGCATTCTACAGCCCTTACAGTCCTTTTGCATCTTTTAAGTCTTGTTTGGACGCGAGGGGTTCTCCCTCAACATTGGAGATCTGCCATTGTACTGCCGTTTTACAAAACAGGTACTTCGTGGTTTGATACCTCTCACTGTCGTCCCATTGCTCTTACCAGTGTAGTCTGAAAGGTGATGGAACGATTGGTGAATACACGTCTGATATGGTATGTAGAAACTCACAATAGTCTCTCTCCTCGCCAATATGGCTTTCACATGGGCCGCTCTACTTATCAGCTTTTGCTCCATTGAGATATGTATGTGCAAAATGCCTAACCTAATAAACACTCCGTCATAGCACTTTTTTTTTTTGACCTCCTTCCTCGCTGCTTTCTTATCTGACAGACATCTTCGTGTGTGTGTTGGCGCCTCACTTTCCTCAGACTTCGTTCAGGCCGAGGGAGTTCCACAAGGTTGTGTCCTTAGCACTACCCTTTTCCTCTTGGCTATGAATGACCTACCTTCCGTTCTTCCATAGCATATTTGGTCGTCACTTTATGTGGATGACTTCGCTATTATAGGTTACTCAGGCGCTGACTGTCGCCTGGTAGCGGCCTCCCTTCAGGATGCGACTGACCGAGTTTCCCATTGGGCCACTTCTCATGGATTTAAATTTTCTAGTACGAGACACCATTTCATTACCTTCTCTAGACGTCCTCTTATCCCAGATATTTCATTGTATTTACACAGTTCATTTTTCCCAGAATGTGATACGGTCAAGTATCTTGGCCTTCTATTTGATCGCCGGTTGACATAGAAACCTCACATTTCCTCTCTGAATGCAGCTTGCCATGGTCAGCTAAATTTTTTAAAAATTCTTGCTCATCGATCATGAGGAGCAGATCGCCGGACTCTCCTCCGTTTGCATTCCACCTTAGTCTTGTCCAAGCTGGATTATAGTAACTATTTTTTTGTATGTTAGATCCCTTTCATCATCAGGGTCTACGTTTATGCCTTGGTGTCTTTCGTTCATCCCCTGTTGAAAGCCTCTGTGCTGAGGCGAATGTTCCTTCCTTAGCTGATCGTCGTGATGCTCATTGCCGACGCCCGTTATTTGTTCAGCGTCCCTGCTTACTCCGACAAATTTCTTCTCGTCTTCACTCTGGTCTTCTCTCTAGTTGTCTCCCTTGTATGTTCATGTATCGTCTGCCTTTTCTCTTTTTCCTTGGGAGGTTCTGATGGTTCGTGTCTGTTCTCCCTTTGTGCCCTACGCCAAAGCTCTCCTACCAATGGCTGCTTCTCGCTCTCTTTTTCTTAATCATTTCCGATCGCATGCTCATGCCGTTATCCATTGGTTCTTCATGTTCAACTTTGGTTGAACGGTGTGGCTAGCAAAAAGATGTTTTCTGCTGGGTTCCTGAACACGCTGATGTGCGTGGCAATGAATAGGCGGATGCTGCTGCACGGTCAGCGGTACATAAACCGGTTTCCTACAGAGGAATTCCGTTCAAGGATTATTTTATAGTCATCTATGCTCGCCTTCACGGCCATTGGCAACGACGGTGGTCAGACATGCACCAAAACAAATTGCACTCTACTGAACCGCTATTAGGTTTATGGTCATCTTACCACCGTTGCCGTACTCGGAAGACTGCACTCTCCCGTCTCCACATCGGCCATACTTGCCTTACCCATGGGTATCTCATGGAATTACACCCTATTCCTCTCTGTGAGGTTTGTTGGGTCCATATATCGGTTCTTCACTTTCTTGTGGATTGTCCAGTTTACCAGCGAGCTTGCAGGATTTTCCTCCAGCGACGCATCCGCCCTACCACTCTTACCTTATCTTCCCTTCTGCCTTTGACTTGCATATGAACATAACGTAAGAAAGAAGGAACACTGCAGCAGGTTTACTGACCCATGCGAAGCAGGTCCATGTCTCCCCCCCCGGATTAGCCCAATGACCCACCAAGTCGGGTCACTTCCACTTAAGGAAAGAGCAAGGCACCAGCCCTAGTAGCGCAAGCTAGTCAGTTCCAACTCTCACCCACCCACCCCCAATCATGTATTTATCTAACCTATTTTTAAAACTAAACAACGTTTTAGCCTCAATAACTGTACTCGGGAGTTTGGCCACTCAGCCACAACTCTATTACCAAACCAGTGCTTTCCTATATCCTTCGTGATTCTGAAATTTTCCAACTTGAAACCAATGCTGCGACTCCTGTCTTGGCTGGAAATTTTCAGCACGCTATTTACATTCCCTTTATTTATTCCTGTTTTCCATTTATACACCTCGATCATATCCCCCCTAATTCTAAGCCTTTCGAGAGAGTGCAGATTCAGGGACCTCAGTCTATCCTCACAGGGAAGATTTCTGATACATGGGATCAACTTTGTCATCCTCCTCTGTACGTTTTCCAGAGCATTTATATCCATTCTGTAATACGGTGACCAGAACTGAGCAGCATAGTCTAAATGAGGCCTAACCAAGGATATATAGAGTTGAAAAACAACCAGAGGACTTCTATTATTTATACTTCTAGATATGAAGCCAAGGATTCTGTTAACTTTATTGCAAACATTAATGCACTGTTGTCTTGGTTTTAGATTATTGCTAACCAGAACTCCTAAATCCTTTTCGAAATCAGTCGTATTAAGATCTACATTATTTAGTTTATATATGGCATGGTTTTTTAACTGTCCAACATTTAGAACTTTGCATCTGCCACTTCTCCGACCATTGCATCAGTCTATTCATATCATCCTGGAGTGCTCTAGTGTCTTCATTAGAATGAATTGGCCGGCCTATTTTGGTGTCATCAGTAAATTTGCTTATGTCGCTATTTATTCCCTCATCTATGTCGTTTATGTAAATTGTGAACAACAAGGGCCCAACACTCACCCCTGCAGAACACCGCTTGTAACGTGCCCCCATTCAGATTTCTCCCCATTTATGCAAACTCTCTGCTGCCTATTTTTCAGCCATGCCTCTACCCAGGAAAAAATTTCTCCTCTTATTAGGTGTGCCTTAAGTTTCCTCAGTAGCCTCTGGTGTGGAACTTTATCGAAAGCCTTATTGAAGTCCATAAACACAACATCATATTCATTACCATGATCTACCTCCTCAAACACCTAAGTGAAAAAAGTTAGTAAATTCGTAAGACAGGAACGCTCCTTTGTAAAACCGTGTTGAGATTCATTAATCAATCTGTGCCTATCAAGATGGCTACGAATTGCTTCGGCAATTATTGATTCCATAAACTTTCCCACTATGGAGGTAAGGCTTATTGGTCTATATTTCGAAGCCAAGGACCTGTCACCTGCCTTGTAAATAGGTATTACATTTGCCATTTTCCACTTATCAGGCACTATGCCAGTTTGTAGTGATATATTGAAAAGATTAGCCAAAAGTATGCTAAGTTCCTCTTTACATTCCTTTAACACCCTTGCAAACAGTTCATCAGGACCTGGGGATTTGTTAGGTTTTAGTTTCTCTATTTGTCTGATGACCATGTCGCTAGTTACTGCAATTGTTCATAGTTTATTATCGTCCTGTTCTACACAATCTATTATTTCAGGAATTTCGATAGTATTTTCCTGGGTAAAAACTGAGAAGAAGTATTGAGAATTTCACACATTTCCTTATCACTGTCAGTGATCTGACCAGAGTTACTCTTAAGTGGGCCTATCTTGTCCCTAATCTTACTTCTGTATACCTGAAAGAACCCTTTCGGGTTAGTCTTTGAATCCCTTGCGACCTTAGCCTCATAATCCCTTTTTGGTTTTCTTATTCATTTCTTCTCTCTCTTTAATTGAATATAGTGATTTCTTAAGTGCCCATCCCCTCTTTTGATACGGCTTTATATGCCTCTCTTTTGACAAATGAGATGTTTTAATCTATTGTTCATCCATTTGGGATCATTTTTGTTAGATCTAATTTCCCTACTCTGAATAAAAGTTGTCTGGGCAGCTAGAATTATGTTCTGAAAAACGTCATACTGGCAACCAAGATCACCTTCCTGACCCATAGTCAGGACATCCCAATTTAGCCCACCCAGGCAATTTCTCAGTCCCATGAAATCGGCCAAGCGAAAATCTGGGACAGAGATTTGATTGAAACTAAGTGATTTGTGATCACTTTCCCCAAGCTCATCATTAACCTCAAGATTATTAATTACTGACTCTTTGTTGGCAAGAACCAAGTCAAGCAGTGTGTTTCTTCTAGTTGGTTCTGTCACAACCTGTTCTAAATAGCAATCCTGAACTGTATCAAGAAAATCACTAGACTCGAGACTTCCTCTCATATTAATCCAATCAATTTGTATAAAGTTAAAATCTCCCATTATCACAACATTTTCATATCTAGATGCGTTATGAATTTCGTCGCATAACAGCTTACTGCACTCCCTATCAAGGTTTGGGGGCATATAAATTACACCCAAAATTAATTTGTCACGACCCTCTAGAAACTGAAGCCAAACAGATTCTGTGTTCGATGTTTCAAATCTTTTATCATATCTAAGACAACAATTTAAATTTTCTCTGACATACATCGCCACTCCACCACCCTTCCTGTTGACCCTATCAGTGTGGAATAGTTTATAACCCTGTATGTTGCATTTAGAAGGCATTTCTCTATCTTTCAGGTTGAACCAGGTCTCTGTTATACCAATAATATCTATATTACCTACACTTGCAAGTAATCTTAGCTCATCTATCTTATTTCTTAGACTCCTACTATTTGTATAGTAATCCTTAAGGGAGCTAGTCACTCGTTGCCCTCTACTATCTCACTTCTTTTGTTGATTAACTGATTTACCATTACTAGCAACTTTATTTTGAATATTGTCTTTTAAACATATCACTGAGGTATACCGGTAATATTTGCTGTTTCCAACAATTAAACTGCAGCCTGATTGTTTCCCACAAACACCCATACCTCTATAATCTATCAGTTTGAAGTCCTAGACAAGTCAACAATTACCCCCTCAATCGAATTGGCTAATGCAACCACTCCAGTTCCTGAGAGATGAACCCCTTCCCTTGCATACATATCATGTTTGCCATAGAATTTGTCCCAGTTATCAATGGGATTGCAAGTTCCTTGCAGTACCTATCTAGCCAGCAATTTATACCAATTGCCCTAGACATCCATTCATTGCTCACTCCCTTTCTAGCAAGATGCTACATATGATTGGGAGTCCTCCCTTAGACCTGACTTCTTCTATGGCTGACATGTACTTACCCAGCAGCTCCTGTCTCCTGCCCAACTCAATGTCATTACACACAGCACTAAGATAATGGGCTTGTTCCCATTACCTGACATAATATTATCCAACCTGCTGACTATGTCACCAACACCAGCTCCTGGGAGGCACACCATCTCTCTGACCTTTCTATCTCTGTTACAAAAAGCATGGTCCATATATCTTACCTGAGAATCTCCTACAATTAGAATATTCTTATCTTGATTAGCAGGGGAATCAGTGGTACCATCGATCTCACTAACCACTGAAGTATGCTCGCCCTGGAGAACAGAGAATCGATTTCCTACCTTCACATCTTCTCTATTAACCCTCCTTATCTTCCTTCTTCCTGAACTGTGAACCACTTGCCACTTAAAGCGGCTGCCACTATCACTGCTGGTGACCATTTCCTCCATACCAGCTAAATCCTTCTCACACTCGCTCCCAAACCTAACTATGTGAAGCTTCAGCCTCCTATTTTCCTCCTGAAGAAGTAGAACCTCCTTCTTCAACACTTGAACCTGAGATTCTAAAACACTACAACAAGCCATGGTGCTTGGTAACACCCCACGCTAACTCCCAAGAGCTTAGGCAGGTATGACCGCATTTGACCACTGACTTCAGCTTATGATCACGTTTTGACTTTGTTAGCAACTGCTTTACTATACGAAGTTCGTCCTATAGCCATTAGCGTCCCTTCCAGATCTTTTCTATCCTAACCTCTGATCCCTTCTCCACCTAGTTGTTTATTACCCCGGCACTATTTTCTGCCCCACAGCGCTGCATGACCCTTTTCGGTTTAGTCTTTTATTTGATTATAATAATAATAATGGTACAATAATAGTTCTGTAGGAGAGGATAATGGCAAACTACGCTTTTCATAAGTGTAAACCATAGACTTTAAATGCTGGAACATAGTGAGTTAAGACAGTCGAAATGTGTCTGGAAACTAATTTTATAGTGAGTATTTTGGAAAGACTATGACATAAATTATATATTGCTAAGTACTGGAGCAGAGTTTGAGATTGTTTAAAAGATGGAATGAAGCAAAACAGGTTAAATAACGTACATAAATCTAGGAAGGAAGCAATAATTATGGGATGCAAGGGTAGATATATTGACAATTAGATGCTAGGAACCTCCATTAAGTATATAAAATCAAGTTAAGTGCAAATGAGTTGAGGCGAGTAAACACTGGGATTTGCCTCAGTGATGGTGTGTGAGCACGATAATACAAATAAATTGATTCAATTAAATCATTTACCTGGCCACGAGTTAGTAGTTGTAAATTATTAGAACATAAGAAAGAAGAAACACAGCAACAGGCCTGCTGACCCATGCGGAGCAGGTCCATGTTCCCCCCCGGATTAGCCCAATGAGCCCCCCGGATTAGCCCAATGAACCCCCGGATTAGCCTAATGACTCATCCAGTCTGGTCACCTCCACTCAAGGATGGAGCACGGCACCAGACCCAGCAGCACAAGCTAGTCAGGTCCAACTCACAACCACCCACACCCACTCATGTGTTTATCTAACCTATTTTTAAAACTACACAACGTTTAAGCCTGAATAACTGTACTCGGGAGTTTCTTCCACTCATCCACAACTCTATTACCAAACCAGTGCTTTCCTATATCCTTCCTGAATCTGAATTTTTCCAACCTGAAACCATTGCTGCGAGTTCTGTCTTGGCTGGAAATTTTCAGCACGCTATTTACTTCCCCTTTATTTATTCCTGTTTTCCATTTATACACCTCGATCATATCCGCCCTAATTCTACGCCTTTCGAGAGAGTGCAGATTCAGGGCCCTCAGTCTATCCTCATAGGGAAGATTTCTGATACATGGGATCATCTTTGTCATCCTCCTCTGTACGTTTTCCAGAGCATTTATATCCATTCTGTAATACGGTAACCAGAACTGAGCAGCATAGTCTAAATTAGGCCTAACCAAGGATATATAGAGTTGAAGAACAACCTGAGGACTTTTATTATTTATACTTCTAGATATGAAGCCAAGAATTCTGTTAGTTTTTTTGCGAACACTAATGCACTGTTGTCTTGGTTTTAGGTTACTGCTAACCAGAACTCCTAAATCCTCTTCGCAATCAGTAGTATTAAGATCTACATTATTTAGTTTATAAGTGGCATGGTTATTTAACTGTCCAACATTTAGAACTTTCCATTTGTCAATATTAAACTGCATCTCCCGCTTCCCCGACCATTGCATCAGTCTATTCAAATCATCCTGGAGTGCTCTAGTGTCCTTATTAGAATGACTTGGACGGCCTATTTTGGTGTCATCAGCAAATTTCCTTATGTCGCTACTTATTCCCTCATCTATGTCGTTTATGTAAATTGTGAACAACAACGGGCCTAACACTGACCCATGAGGAACACCGCTTGTGACGTGCACCATTCTGATTTCTCCCCATTTATGCAAACTCTCTGCTATTTGTCAGCCATGCCTCTTCTGATTATGCCACTTCTGCTGTCATTTTATTTCCATTTTAGAGAGACGTATTATTATAGTAACTCTGGATAAATGTTCAGGTTCAGATGTCTGATGATCCTGTTGGGAAGGAGGACCCGCTTACAGTGTTCACCTCTCCACTCAGCCAAACCTCAACAAGTGACCACATCAACTTTACAACCCTTCTGTACTCGGTCAGAATTATTGAGCGCATGATCAACCAGAACCTCTTCGACGATATAATTCAAGGTATGACCAACCAAAACCAATGCAGTGACGTAATTCAAGGTATAATGAACGAAATCATTATAAGGTGTGTATAATTAGAATATTAATAACGTCATACAAAGCATAATTATCCTGACCTTACCACGGGTGGGGTTAGAACCCGCGATTAGAGTCACAAAACTCCAGACCGACGCGTTAGCCACTGGGCCAGCTGGCTACAATAAGATTCATCCAACTAGGTATATTTCTACACCATAGGAAGGTTAGCATAGGCACCACTGTGACCACAAATTCGTCTGTAAAAACTTGGCTGACGCGTCGATCTGGAAATTTGTGACTCTCTGACCGCGGGTTCTAACCCCACGAATGGTATGGTTTGTTTGCAATCGTATCATTAAAATTTCGTGAGTCATAAATCAGTAGTATTAAGATCTACATTATTTAGTTTGTATGTGGCATGGTTATTTACCTGTCCAACATTTAGAACTTTGCATTTGTCAATATTAAACTGCATCTGCCACTTCTCCGACCATTGCATCAGTCTATTCAAAGCATCCTGGAGTGCTCTAGTGTCCTCATTAGAATGAATTGGACGACCTATTTTGGTGTCATCAGCAAATTTGCTAATGTCGCTATTTATTCCCTCATCTATGTCGTTTATGTAAATTGTGAACAACAACGGGCCCAACACTGACCCCTGAGGAACAACGCTTGTGACGTGCCCCCATTCCTGGTATGTTCTACCTGCACAAGACCTGGTATGTCCTACCAGCACAAGACCTGGTATGTTCTACCTGCACAAGACCTGGTATGTTCTACCTGCACAAGACCTGGTATGTTCTACCAGCACAAGACCTGGTATGTCCTACCAGCACAAGACCTGGTATGTCCTACCAGCACAAGACCTGGTATGTCCTACCAGCACAAGACCTGGTATGTCCTACCAGCACAAGACCTGGTATGTCCTACCAGCACAAGACCTGGTATGTCCTACCTGCACAAGACCTGGTATGTTCTACCTGCACAAGACCTGGTATGTTCTACCTGCACAAGACCTGGTATGTCCTACCAGCACAAGACCTGGTATGTCCTACCAGCACAAGACCTGGTATGTCCTACCTGCACAAGACCTGGTATGTTCTACCTGCACAAGACCTGGTATGTTCTACCTGCACAAGACCTGGTATGTTCTACCTGCACAAGACCTGGTATGTTCTACCTGCACAAGACCTGGTAAGTTCTACCAGCACAAGACCTGGTATGTCCTACCAGCACAAGACCTGGTATGTCCTACCAGCACAAGACCTGGTATGTCCTACCAGCACAAGACCTGGTATGTCCTACCAGCACAAGACCTGGTATGTCCTACCAGCACAAGACCTGGTATGTCCTACCAGCACAAGATCAGGTATGTCCTACCAGCACAAGACCTGGTATGTCCTACCAGCACAAGACCTGGTATGTCCTACCAGCACAAGACCTGGTATGTCCTACCAGCACAAGACCTTGTATGTCCTACCAGCACAAGACCTGGTATGTTCTACCTGCACAAGACCTGGTATGTTCTACCAGCACAAGACCTGGTATGTTCTACCTGCACAAAACCTGGTATGTTCTACCAGCACAAGACCTGGTATGTTCTACCAGCACAAGACCTGGTAAATTCTACCAGCACAAGACCTGGTATGTTCTACCAGCACAAGACCTGGTAAGTTCTACCAGCACAAGACCTGGTAAGTTCTACCAGCACAAGACCTGGTATGTTCTACCTGCACAAGACCTGGTATGTCCTACCAGCACAAGACCTGGTATGTCCTACCAGCACAAGACCTGGTATGTCCTACCAGCACAAGACCTGGTATGTCCTACCAGCACATGACCTGGTATGTCCTTCCAGCACAAGACCTGGTATGTCCTTCCAGCACAAGACCTGGTATGTCCTACCAGCACAAGACCTGGTATGTCCTACCAGCACAAGACCTGGTATGTCCTACCAGCACAAGACCTGGTATGTCCTACCAGCACAAGACCTGGTAAGTTCTACCAGCACAAGACTTGGTAAGTTCTACCAGCACAAGACCTGGTATGTCCTACCAGCACAAGACCTGGTATGTCCTACCAGCACAAGACCTGGTATGTCCTACCAGCACAAGACCTGGTATGTTCTACCTGCACAAGACCTGGTATGTTCTCCCTGCACAAGACCTGGTATGTTCTACCAGCACAAGACCTGGTATGTTCTACCTGCACAAGACCTGGTAAATTCTACCAGCACAAGACCTGGTATGTTCTACCAGCACAAGACCTGGTATGTTCTACCTTCACAAGACCTGGTATGTCCTACCTGCACAAGACCTGGTATGTCCTACCAGCACAAGACCTGGTATGTCCTACCAGCACAAGACCTGGTATGTTCTACCTGCACAAGACCTGGTATGTTCTACCAGCACAAGACCTGGTATGTTCTACCTGCACAAAACCTGGTATGTTCTACCAGCACAAGACCTGGTATGTTCTACCAGCACAAGACCTGGTATGTTCTACCAGCATAAGACCTGGTATGTTCTACCAGCACAAGACCTGGTAAGTTCTACCAGCACAAGACCTGGTAAGTTCTACCAGCACAAGACCTGGTAAGTTCTACCAGCACAAGACCTGGTATGTTCTACCTGCACAAGACCTGGTATGTTCTACCTGCACAAGACCTGGTATGTTCTACCTGCACAAGACCTGGTATGTTCTACCTGCACAAGACCTGGTATGTTCTACCTGCACAAGACCTGGTATGTTCTACCAGCACAAGACCTGGTATATTCTACTAGAACAAGACATGGTATGTTCTACCTGCACAAGACATGGCATGTTCTACCAGCACAAGACATGATGCGTGCCAGGTCTCAGCAGTAAACAGTGATGAGTTAACATGCTCCAGACTTCAGGTACTGGGAGGACGGAAGCGACGATCATCGTCTGGAGGGTTCGTTGCTGCCTTTGTGGAAGCTGACCTGCCACAGGACCCGCAACATGTTGCTCACTGATGTCTGCTGGAGTCCCACCCACCCTGACCTCCTGGCTGCTGCCTACGCCCCAGGTTAAAAATTATACTAAGTTCAGTATAGTTTGGTTTCGTTGATTAGCTTTCATTTACAAGTTTTAGATTATCACATAACTGTTAAAGGCATTGTTGTTAAATTATGCAAATTTATCATAGGATACCAAAAACAGTCAGTAACTCTTTGTATGGGGGCTCTGGTGGCCTGGTGGTTAACGCTCTCGCTTCACACGGTGAGGGCCTGGGTTCGATTCCCAGCCAGAGTAGAAACATTGGACGTGTTTCTTTTCACCTGTTGTCTATGTTCCCCATCAGTAAAATGGGTACCTGGGTGTTAGTCGACTGGTGTGGGTCGCATCCTGGGACACTGACCTAAGGAGGCCTGGTCACAGACCGGGCCGCGGGGGCGTTGACCCCCGGAACTCTCTCCAGATAAACTCCAGATTTCCATTTTCGTCCTTATCAATTAATTAGGTACTTTTTTATGCCATTTCCATATTCAATATTGATACAGAAAACTGTATAAAAAATAAGACACCGTTGTGTCTTGTTAAACACTTTACTTCGCTTACGACACTCGCAGTGGATTATCTATGCATTTACATAATTACTTCCAGATGTCGGTACTATTAAGAATCTATTATCCATAACTATCACTACAACAAATTTGATCTCATTATAGGTAAAAATATCATATGTGCCAGGGATGAACATGTTAATCTACATGTCGTTACTCTAATCTTTGCTTCCATTATCTCACACGAGACTGATGTACTCTCTGCACACTCATGGACGGATTCATTATTCGCACTACTTAAATAAAGAACAAACAGCGTTTGACTCGTATGTTTTAAGTTTACTCAGGCCAACATGATGATGGTATGTCTGCCAGAAATGTTTCCAGTAAACAAGATATTCACTTCTTCGCTTAAAACTTTCTTCAACAGAAGAAATCTCACAAATTATATGTCACTTACACAACCCATATAAGCTAATAGTGAAATTATTCTTTCCAGCACATAATCAGTGACTGATATAGACAATTTGTAAAGGGTGGGAGAGAGAATCAGAGAAGCTTATGTACATACAGTTAAAACAAGAGAGAAAAGTTAAAACACGAGAGGTGATTAAATAAGAGTGGAG